>NC_082599.1:300000-497500 GCF_030936135.1 Gavia stellata | reverse complement strand
GTCCCGGTCCAGTCCCAGTCCCAGTCCCGTCCCAGTCCCGTCCCAGTCCTAGTCCCAGTCCCAGTCCCAGTCCAGTCCAGGCCCCAGTACCAGTTATGGTCCCAGGCCTGGTGCTGGTCCCGGTGCTGCTCCCAGTTCAGCCCCAGTCCCAGTTCAGCCCGAGTCCCCGTTCTGTTCCCGTCCCAGTCCCAGTCCAGTTCCGTCCCAGTCCCAGTCCAGTCCCGGTCCAGTCCCAGTCCCAGTCCCGTCCCAGTCCCAGTCCCAGTCCCAGTCCTAGTCCCAGTCCCAGTCCCAGTCCCAGTCCAGTCCAGGCCCCAGTACCAGTTATGGTCCCAGGCCTGGTGCTGGTCCCGGTGCTGCTCCCAGTTCAGCCCCAGTCCCAGTTCAGCCCGAGTCCCCGTTCTGTTCCCGTCCCAGTCCCAGTCCAGTTCAGTCCCAATCCCAGTCCAGTCCCGGTCCAGTCCCAGTCCCAGTCCCGTCCCAGTCCCAGTCCTAGTCCCAGTCCCAGTCCCAGTCCAGTCCAGTCCAGGCCCCAGTACCAGTTATGGTCCCAGGCCTGGTGCTGGTCCCGGTGCTGCTCCCAGTTCAGCCCCAGTCCCAGTTCAGCCCGAGTCCCCGTTCTGTTCCCGTCCCAGTCCCAGTCCAGTTCAGTCCCAGTCCCAGTCCAGTCCCGGTCCAGTCCCAGTCCCAGTCCCGTCCCAGTCCCGTCCCAGTCCCAGTCCTAGTCCCAGTCCCAGTCCCAGTCCAGTCCAGGCCCCAGTACCAGTTATGGTCCCAGGCCTGGTGCTGGTCCCGGTGCTGCTCCCAGTTCAGCCCCAGTCCCAGTTCAGCCCGAGTCCCCGTTCTGTTCCCGTCCCAGTCCCAGTCCAGTCCAGTTCCAGTCCCAGTCCCGTCCCAGTCCCGTCCCAGTCCCAGTCCCGTCCCAGTCCCAGTCCTAGTCCCAGTCCCAGTTCAGCCCGAGTCCCCGTTCTGTTCCCGTCCCAGTCCCAGTCCAGTTCAGTCCCAGTCCCAGTCCCTGTCCCAGTCCCGTCCCAGTCCCGTCCCAGTTCGCTCCCAGTCCGGCCGCCCCGCCGGGCTCTGTCCCAGGTGCTGAAACCGTCCGGGGCCGCGACCGCCGGGACCGACCTGCTAAACCCGGCCCGGCCCCGCCCCGCCACGCCCCGCCCCGCCACGCCCACCCACGCCCCGCCCCGCCCCGCCCCAGGCGGCTGCCGGAGCGCGCAGCGGCTGCCCCGCGGGGGACACGCGTGGGGAGGAGCGGGGCACGGGCGGGCTGCGGATAGGCAGGGGCCGGCTGTGGGGCAGGGGGGAGGCTGTGGGGCAGGGGGGGCTGCCGGCTGGGGGGCAGGACAAGCCCTGAGCCCCCCCCCAGCCCCCTCGCCTGCCCCAGCGCCGAGCCACCGCCCCCCCGGGAAGGACAGCCAATCGGATGGGCGCTCTGCAGTGACGGACAGGCCTGCCCCGCCCCCCGCGAGCATGGGGGGGGCTGCGGGGGGGGGGCACGGAGCCGGCTGGGGGGCGGGGGGGCAGGCTGGGACCCCCACCCCAGGCCGGGGGTGACAGGGACCCCCCATCCCGCGCTGGGAGGGGCCGCGGGGCTGCAGCCGCCCCCCCGCCCGTGCCCCCCCGCGGGTCCCTGGGGCGCCCCCCCCGCGGCTCTGCCCCCCCCCCCCCCCGCGGTGCCCGTCACCCCCCGGCCCCCCCGGCCCCCCCGCTGCCCGCCCCCCCGCTTCCCCCCGGCGCAGGAAGGAACCGCCGGCAGCCGGGGCCGGGCGCGGTTTCCCGTCGGCTGCGGGGGCCACGGGCCGGGCCCCCCCCCGGCCAACCGCCGCCCGACCCCCCAGCCAGGGCCCCGGGGGGCCGCACCCGCCCCCAGCCAGGCCCCGCTCCCCCCCCCGCACCCCCACAGGACACACACACCCCCGGGGGCCCCGCCCCCCCCCCCCGGCACCCCCCGTCCCACTCGGGGAGTCACCGTGGGACCTCCCAGCCCCGCCGGTAGCTCGGGTGACCCCCCCATCCCGCCCCACCTCCGCAGGGTGCCCCCACCCTCCCGCTCCCCCCACCCTCCCCTCCCCGGGGAGGGTCCCGGGGGTGCAGCCCCCCCTCGGGGTGCCCCCTCGGGGGTCCCCGGGGACCGGCCGGGCGCATCAATGGCAGGAACTGGGTGGGGAGCGGCGGCCCCACGCGGGGGGGGGGGGCGGGGAAGCCGGGGGCTCGCTCCGGACGTCCGCCCCACAGCCCGGGGTGGGGGGACCGGGGGGGGGCACCCAACCTCCTGGCACAAACCCGGGACCCCCAAGGGGGGGGAACACTGCCCCGTGCCCCCCCCGAATACCCACACCCATCATGGGGATATGCTGGGGGTCCCGTGGCCGTGCTGGGGGGGTCCCGTGGCCGTGTCAGGGGTTCTGTGGCCATGCTGGGGTCCCGTGGCCATGTTGGGGGGGTCCCGTGGCCGTGTCAGGGGTTCCGTGGCCATGCTGGGGTCCTGTGGCCATGTTGGGGGGGTCCCGTGGCCGTGCTGGGGGTCCTGTGGCAATGTTGGGGTCCCGTGGCCATGTTGGGGTCCCGTGGCTGTGCTGGGGCTCCACAGCCATGCTGGGGGTCCTGCATGCGCCGTCCCCCGGCAGCGCCGCTGCAGCGTGCCCCTGGCTGCGTGCCAGGGCGCAGGGAGGGCCGAGGGGGGTCGAGGCCCCTCGTCCAGCCCCATGGTGGGGTCCCCGGTACGGCCCAGGCCACGTCCCGGCGGGTGGCGTCACGGTGGTGGGGCACCCATTGTGCACGGGGCGGAGGCGCGAGCGGCCGAGGTCACCATTTCCCTACCGTGGCCGGAGGAAGTGGCCGCTCCCGGCACCGGCGGCTCAGTGGCGGCACGATGGGCAACCTGCCGGCCGTGCTGCCCGGCGCTGCCCGCTCCTGCGGCCTCGGCCTCTGCTCCCGCCAGCTCAGCGCCGCGCCCGAGGAGAACGCGGGCACCGAGCGGGGCAGGTGGGTGCGCGGGGCGGATGGGACGGACGGGGAGGGATGGACGGATGGGGCGGATGGGGCACCGGCACCCACTGTGCCGCGGCACACCGGGGCTGCAGGCCCCCATGCCTCGAGGGGCACCCCTCACTTGGCCCCCTCCTGCCTGGCCCCACTGTGGCTCATGGGGTGTCCCCACGTGGCCGGAGCCCACCGGAGACGTGTCCCCACCAGGGACGTGTCTCCGACGGGGTGGCATGCGCAGCTTGCCGGGGCAGGACACGGTGCAGCCGCGGGCACCCGTCAGCAGTAGAGCCCGGTGCCTGCCTGCCCTCGGTGCCCCGTGGCATCATGCCGGCATCCCCTGCCCCACGGCGTGGCCCGGCAGCCCCACTGTGGCACCGCCAGCCCCCCGGCAGCCTGTGGGCCGTGTCGGGACCTTCTGGGGTGGGTGGGATGTGCGGGGATGTGTGGGGACGGGTGGGGAGGGGGCGTGTGGAGCCGAGTGGGGACGGGAGGTGTGGGGACACCCCAGCCCAGAGGGGAGGGGACGGGAGGTCGGCTCACCCCCGCGGTGGCCGGGAGCCCGCTCTGACTCATGGCCATTGTTCGCACTCATGCACGCACGAGGCCCAGGAACGCCCCACGCCCCCCCAGCTCAGCCCCCCCAGCTCAGCCCCCCCAGCTCAGTCCCCCCTCCTCAGCTCAGCCCCCCCAGCCCACCCCAGCACCCCGGGGTGCCAGAGGCTGCGAGTGTCCCAGTGTCGGAGCCGCTGGAGTAAGTGCGGTGGGGGGTGTGTCCCCCCCCCGGCTTCCCCGGCCCCCCAGCCGTGCTCGACACGTGGGGCAGGCTGGGGGCTGCCAAGAGGTCCCCCAGGTCCGGGCAGGGCTCAGGGCTGCCCCCCCCCCCAGCTTGGCACCCACCCACCCAGCGGAGCCCCCCCGCTTCGCCCGGCTGAAGAACTGGGAGACGGGGAGCATCGGCTATGACACGCTCTGCGCCCAGGCCCTCCAGGTGTGGGGGGCGCGGGGCTGGGGAGTGTGGGGCTGGGGAGTGTGGGGCTGGGGGGTGCAGGGCTGGGGGGCGTGGGGCTGGGGGGCATGGGGCTGGGGGGCACAGGATGGGGGGTGTGGGGATTGGGATGTGTGGCTGGGGACTGTGGGGCTGGGGATGCAGGGGTGGGGGATGTGGGGCTGGGGGGGCATGGGGATGGGGGTGTGGGGAAGGGGGTACAGGGCTGGGGGGCACGGGGATGGGGGTGTGGGGCTGGGGGTGCAAGATGTGGGGTGCAGGGCTGGGATGGGGGCTATGGGGACGGAGGGGCTGGGGGTGCGGGATGCGTGGATGGGGTTGTGGGGCCGCAGGGATGGGGGGCGCGGGTGGGGGACGCGGGGCTGGGGGTGCGGGGCAGGGCCCCCCAGGTGACCCCCCCGCCGCAGGAGCTGCCCTGCTCGGGGCAACGCTGCCTGGGCTCGCTGGTGCTGCCGCGGCCGCTGCCGGCCCCGGTCCCGGAGGGTGCCCGTCCCGCCGAGGAGCTGCTGGGCCTGGCCCGGGACTTCATCACCCAGTACTACCTGTCCCTGCGGCGGTGAGCGGGGGGCACGGCACGGGCCCCCCCGGGGCGCCCCACAACCCAGCCTCGCCCCGGGGTGCCCCACAGCCCAGCCCCAGCCCTGCCTGGGACACCCCACATCCCCATCTCTGCCCCAAAGTACCCCAAAGCCTCAGCCCCAGCGGTGCCCCGAATGCCTCACACCCCCATCCCTGCCCCGGGGGGGCACCCCGTATCCCTGCCCTGCCCCACAGCACCCCACAGCCCAGCCCCGTCCCTGCCCCAGGGCACCCCACGGTCCCATCCCTGTCCAAGACACCCCAAATCCCCATCCTTACCCAAGACACCCCAAATCCCCACCCCTGCCCCAGAGCATCCCACAGCCCAGCCCGGTCCCTGCCCCAGGGCACCCCACAGTCCCATCTCTGCCCAAGACAGACACCCCAAATCCCCATCCCTGCCCCAGAGCACCCCACAGCCCAGCCCCGTCCCTGCCCCAGGGCACCCCACAGTCCCATCCTTCCCCAAGACACCCCAAATCCCCATCCCTACCCAAGACACCCCAAATCCCCACCCCTGCCCCGGGCACCCCGCAGCGGTGCAGTGGGTCTCGGGGGGGGCGGGCTGAGGCATGGGGGTGTCCGCAGGGAGAACTCCCCGGCGCACACCCAGCGGCTGCGGGAGGTGGAAGCCGCCATCGGGGCCACCGGCACCTACCAGCTCCTGGAGCCCGAGCTCGTCTTCGGGGCCAAGCAGGCCTGGCGCAACGCCGCGCGCTGCGTGGGACGCATCCAGTGGAACAAGCTGCAGGTGAGGGTGGGGAACCCCCCACCCCACGCCTGCCCCACGGCCGGGGGGTCACCCCCGGGGCAGGTGCTCCATGGGGCGGGGGGGATGTCCCCCCGTACCACCACCCCAACCCGTCCCCGCAGGTGTTCGACGCCCGGGACTGTGCCAACGTGGGGGAGATGTTCAGCTTCCTCTGCACCCACATCCAGTACGCCACCAACCGCGGCAACATTCGGTGAGAGCCCTGCCTCGTCACCGCGCTCGCTGCCGGCCGGACACCGCAGCCGGTGGGGGTGTCGGTGACATCCCGCCCCGGCCCCCCCAGGTCGGCCATCACCATCTTCCCCCAGCGGACGCCGGGCCGGGGCGATTTCCGCATCTGGAACACGCAGCTGATCCGCTACGCCGGGTACCGGCAGCCGGACGGCTCCATACAGGGGGACCCGGCCAATGTCGACATCACCGAGGTGGGGAGACCCCCCCCTGCGCCCCCGGCCCCCCGGCCGCCCCGGCGCTGCCCCCGCCCTGACACTGCCGCCCCCCAGCTCTGCATCCACCACGGCTGGAGCCCCGGCGGCGGCCGCTTCGACGTGCTGCCACTGCTGCTGCAGGGCCCCGAGGAGCCCCCCGAGCTCTTCCCCCTCCCGCCAGAGCTGGTCCTCGAGGTGCCCCTCCAGCACCCCACGTGAGTGGGGCTGTGCCCCCCTCCCCGGGCCCTGCCTGCCCCCCGCCGCCCCAAGGGACCCGGACCCTCCCGGCCCCAACGGGACCCCCTCCACGGCCGTGGGGCTGGGGTCGCACGCGCTCACCCCCGGGGAAGGGATGGGAGTGGGGCTGGGATGGAGGTTGGGGACCCACACTGGGGAGCTGGGGCTGGCATGGGGCAGGTGTGGGGCCGGCGTGGGTCCCCGGCTGGAGCCCACCTCCCCACGCAGGCTGGAGTGGTTCGGGGAGCTGGGGCTGCGGTGGTACGCGCTGCCGGCCGTCTCCAACATGCTGCTGGAGATCGGGGGGCTGGAGTTCCCGGCGGCCCCCTTCAACGGCTGGTACATGAGCAGCGAGATCGGCGCCAGGAACCTCTGCGACAGCCAGCGCTACAACCTGCTGCCGGTGAGACCAGCCCCCCACACCCCCCCCGGGACCCCCCAGCCCCGGGGGGAGCCGGGCTGAGCCCCCCCCCCCGCACCGCCGGCAGGAGGTGGCCCTGCGCATGGGGCTGGACACGCGGACGACCTCGTCCCTCTGGAAGGACAAGGCGGCGGTGGAGGTGAACATCGCCGTGCTGCACAGCTACCAGGTGGGACGCGCGGCCGGGGGGGACGGCGCGCCACGGGGACCCCGACACCGCCACGACGGCGGGACGGGCGCCGGCCGCTCCCAGCCCTCCCGCCCCCAGCCCGCCACGTCCCCGCAGGTGGCCAAGGTGACGATCGTGGACCACCACGCGGCCACCGAGTCCTTCGTGAAGCACATGGAGAACGAGCTGCGGACGCGGGGGGGTTGCCCTGCCGACTGGGTCTGGATCGTGCCCCCCATCTCCGGCAGCCTCACCCCCGTCTTCCACCAGGAGATGGTCAACTACCAGCTCTGCCCCACCTTCCGCTACCAGGTGGGCCCAGCCCCACCACCCCACGGCCCCCCAGCCCCACCGCCCCACAGCTGACCCCCTGCCTGCCCCATAGCCCGATGCCTGGAAGGTCTACGTCTCCAAAGGCACCACCGTCACCAGGAGAAAGACCTTCAAGGAGGTGGCCAAGTAGGTGCCCACCCTTGGGGGGGGTGTCTCGGGGTGAGGGGGGGTCCCCGAGCTGACCCAGTGATCCCCCCAGCGCGGTGAAGATCTCGGCCAAGCTGATGGGACACATGATGGCGCGCCGCGTCAAGGCCACCATCCTCTACGCCACCGAGACCGGCAAATCCCGGACCTATGCCTGGAACCTCTGTCAGCTCTTCCGACGCGCCTTCGACCCCAAGGTGGGCAGGGGGAGGCGGGGGGGGGGAGCAGCAGCCCCCCGCCCGTGTCCCAACCCCGTGTGCGTCCCCCCCACGCAGGTGCTGTGCATGGATGAGTACGACGTGGTGTCCCTGGAGCACGAGACCCTGGTGCTGGTGGTGACCAGCACTTTCGGCAACGGGGACCCCCCCGAGTGCGCGGAGGTGAGGGGCTGCAGTGGCGGGGAGAGGGGACGGGGATGAGGATGAGGATGGTGACGCGCCGCCCCCCGACAGAGCTTCTCCAAGGCGCTGATGGAGATGACCTCGCCCTACACCAGCACCTCCCAGGCTGAGCCGCCCAAGTGAGCGCCCCGGGGAGGCCGGGGGTGCCGGGCTGGGGTGGGGAAGGGCCCACCCTGCCCTCGCCCTGCCCTCGCCCTGCCCTCACCCTGCCCTCTTGTCGCAGGAGCTACAAGCTTCGGTTCAACAGCGTCTCGCAGTCGGATCAGCTCGTCGCCTCCTGGAAGAAGAAGCGGCGGCAGCTGAGCAACACCGACAGCGCCGGCACGCTGGGCGCCCTGCGGTACCGCCGGCACGGCCACGGCCATGGCCATGGCCATGGGGATGGGGATGGGGTCCTCTGCCCGGCCGGAGCACGGTGTTGGGCTGGGGCTCGGGGTGCCCCATCCTGGGGGGGCCACAGAGTGCCGGGCAGGTCTGCGGCCGGCTGCCGGCCGGGGAGGGGGCAGAGCCCGCGGTGGCCCCGTCCGTCCCGTGGCTGTGGGAGGGGGCAGGAGCTGCCCCGGGGGTCCCCAACCCTGAACCCCACTTGTAACAGACCTGACCACCCCCTGCTCACACAGCCCCCACCCTGACCCACAGCCCCGGGTGCCCCCCTCCCCCAGCCCTGAGCATCCCCCTCCCCAACCCTGGGTGCCCCCATCCATCGCCCGGGGTGCCCCCCATCCCCAACCACGGGCAACCTCCACCCGCAGCCCCAGGTACCCCCACCCACCACCCTGAGCATGCCTCCCACCAGCCCTGGGTGCCCCCCCAGCCCTGGGTGCCCCCCCCTCCATCCCTGGGTGCCCCCACCTGCAGTGCAGGCTCCGACCCCAGGGCTGGGGGTGCCAGGTCTGGGGTCACCGCGCTCAGCCCCCCCCCCTCCGCCGTGGCGGCAGGTTCTCGGTGTTCGGGCTGGGCTCGCGGGCGTACCCCCACTTCTGCGCCTTCGCCCGGGCGGTGGACACGCGGCTGGAGGAGCTGGGGGGGGAGCGGGTCCTGCCCATGGGCGAAGGCGACGAGCTCTGCGCCCAGGAGGAGTCCTTCCGCACGTGGGCCCGCCTCGTCTTCCAGGTCAGGGGGGGGCAACGGAGGTGGGGGGCACCCAGCGGCCTCCCCAGGCACCCACCGGCCCCCTCCGCTGCCCCCAGGCCGCCTGCGAGACCTTCTGCGTGGGGGACGGGGCGGCGGGGGCCGAGGAGCTCTTTGCCCCCCCCAGGGCTGGAAGCGCCAGAAGCACCGGCTGGTCGTTCAGCCCCAGGCCACAGAGACCCTGGCCGGTACCGGCACCCCCCCGCGCCCCCCGGCACCCCCCCCGGCACCCCTGAGCACCCCCGGCCCCTGCGGGAGCCCCCCGACCCCTCTGCATCGCCCTCCACCCGCTACCGGCATCTGCCCCACGGCCCCCCCGTGACAGCCCCCCCCACCCCACAGCTCGGGGGAGGGCACCCCACGGCCCCCCCCGGGACACCCACCCCTGCGCAAATGGGGGATCCCCACGGCACCCTGCGGGAGTCTCCCCCAGCCCCACCCCGACACCCCCCAACCCCCCCGTCACACCCCAGCCCCTCCCCGAGACCTCCCCCCCAAGCCCCCCCGGACCCACTGTGACCCCCCCATCCCCTTCCAGGACCCCCCCCGACCACCCCAGCCCCCCCAGCCCCCCCCGTGCCCCCCCATGACCCCCCCGAGGCCCCTTGTGATCTCCCACCCCCCGCGACCCCCCCCCAGTCCTCCCTGGCACCCCCTCCCCTCCCGGCCCGCCGTGCCCCCCAGCCCCCCCGTGCCCCCCCAGGGCTGTCCCACCTCCACAAGCGCCGCGTGTTCCCCTGCACGGTCCTTTCCGTGGAGAACCTGCAGAGCGAGGAGTCCGGGTGAGCCCCCACCCCGGGACCCCCCGCCCCGGGACCCCCCGCCCCGGGACACCCCACCCCGGGACCCCCCACCCCGGGACACCCCCGTCCCGTCCCCCCGCCCCCGGGACCCCTGTCCCCTGCCCCCACCCCCCCACCGCCGGGGCCCCCTCACACCCCCAGGGCCCCCCCCACTGTCGGGACCCCCTGACACCCCCGGGACCCCCCTCCACCCCCCGGGACCCCCCCACCCCCGGGACCCCCTGACACCCCCGGGACCCCCCCACTGTCGGGACCTCCTGACACCCCCGGGACCCCCTGACACCCCCGGGACCCCCCACCCCTGGGACCCCCTGACACCCCCGGGACCCCCCCGCCCCCGGGACCCCCTGACACCCCCGGGACCCCCCCATCCCTGGGACCCCCTGACACCCCTGGGACCCCCTGACACCCCCGGGACCCCCCCACCCCTGGGACCCCCTGACACCCCCGGGACCCCCCACCCCTGGGACCCCCTGACACCCCCGGGACCCCCCCGCCCCCGGGACCTCCTGACACCCCCGGGACCCCCCATCCCTGGGACCCCCTGACACCCCTGGGACCCCCTGACACCCCCGGGACCCCCCACCCCCGGGACCCCCTGACACCCCCGGGACCCCCCCGCCCCCGGGACCTCCTGACACCCCCGGGACCCCCCGCACCCGGGACCTCCTGACACCCCCGGGACCCCCTGACACCCCCGGAACCCCCCACCCCGGGACCCCCTGACACCCCCGGGACCCCCCACCCCTGGGACCCCCTGACACCCCCGGGACCCCCCTCCACCCCCGGGACCCCCCACCCCCGGGACCCCCTGACACCCCCGGGACCCCCCGCCCCCGGGACCCCGCGCCCCCCCGCTGACCCCCCCGCGCAGCCGGGCCACGCTGCTGGTGCGGCTGTGCTCGGCGGGACAGGCGGAGCTGCGGTACGAGCCCGGGGACCACCTCGGCGTCTTCCCCGCCAACCGCCCCGAGCTGGTGCGGGGGGTCCTGGGGAGGGTGGAGGACCCCCCGCCCCCCGAGCAGCCCCTCCTGGTGGAGAGCCTGGAGGGGGACCCCGGCGGTAGGGACCTCGGGGGGGGCACGGGGACGGGAGGGGGACGGGGACGGGGATGGGGACGGGGATGGGGACGGGGAAGGGGAAGGGAAGGGGAAGGGGAAGGGGAAGGGGAAGGGAATGGGGATGGGGAAGGGGAAGGGGACAGGGACAGGGGAAGGGGACAGGGAAGGGGACAGGGAAGGGGACAGGGACGTGGACAGGGAAGGGGAAGGGGTCGGGGAAGGGGATGTGGACGGGGAAGGGGACGTGGCTGGGGATGGGGAAGGGACAGGGGAAGAGGATGGGGACAGGGAAGGAGAAGGGGATGGGGAAGGGGATGGGGACGTGGACAGGGAAGGGGATGGGGACGGGGAAGAGACATGGGACGGGGAAGGGGACAGGGAAGGGACAGGGGAAGGGGATGGGGACAGGGAAGGAGAAGGGGATGGGGATGGGGAAGGGGACGTGGACAGGGAAGGGGATGGGGACGGGGAAGAGACATGGGACGGGGAAGGGGACAGGGAAGGGACAGGGGAAGGGGATGGGGACAGGGAAGGAGAAGGGGATGGGGATGGGGAAGGGGATGTGGACAGGGAAGGGGATGGGGACGGGGAAGAGACATGGGATGGGGAAGGGGACAGGGAAGGGACAGGGGAAGGGGATGGGGACAGGGAAGGAGAAGGGGAAGGGGACGGGGACGTGGACAGGGAAGGGGATGGGGAAGAGACATGGGACGGGGAAGGGGACAGGGAAGGGGAAGGGACAGGGGAAGCATAAGGGACAGGGGAAGGGGCTGGGGACGGGGCAGGGACAGGGGCCAGGGCCGGGGCCGAGCATCCCCATCGGGCCCCATCCCGCCCTCCCGCAGGCGGGTCTCCCCCGCCCCGGGCCTGGGTGCCGCAGAGCCGCCTGCCCCCCTGCACCCTGGCCCAGGCCCTCACCTTCTTCCTGGACGTGGCGGCCCCGCCGAGCCCCCGGTTCCTGCAGCTCCTGGCCACGCTGGCGCGGGAGCCGGCCGACCGCCAGCGCCTGCAGCAGCTCAGCCAGGTGGGGGGCACGGGGGGTGCCACCCCCGGGGAGAGGGGATGCCGGGTCCCTGCCCAGCTGGGATGCTGGGACGCTGGGATGCTGGGATGCAGGGATACTGGGATGCTGGGATGCTGGGCAGTGTGGTTCCCCCGTCCAGGTGCCTGGAGAGGTGCTGGGTGCTGCTGTCCCTGCCTGGCTGGGATCTGGGATGCTGGGTCCTTCCCTTACTGGAACACTGGGATGCTGGCCCTCTCCCTGGCTGGGATACTGGGATGCTGGCCCTCTCCCTGGCTGGGATACTGGGATGCTGGCTCCCTCCCTGGCTGGAATACTGGGATGCTAGCCCCCTCCCTGGATGGGGTGCTGGGATGCTGGGCCCCTCCCTGGCTGGGATACTGGGATGCTGTCTCCCTCCCTGGCTGGGATACTGGGATGCTGTCTCCCTCCCTGGCTGGGATGCTGGGATGCTGGCCCTCTCCCTGGCTGGGATACTGGGATGCTGGCCCCCTCCCTGGCTGGGATACTGGGATGCCAGACCCCTCCCTGGCTGGGACGCCGGGCCCCTGCCGCGCCAGGGTGCCGGGCGCGGTGGCCGTGGCCCAGCTGGGTGCCTCGCAGGACGCCCGTCTGTACGAGGACTGGAAGTGGTTCCGGTGCCCCACGCTGCTGGAGGTGCTGGAGGAGTTCCCCTCGGTGGGGCTGCCGGCCTCCCTGCTGCTCACCCAGCTGCCGCTGCTCCAGCCGCGCTACTACTCCATCAGCTCCGCGCCCGGCCCCAGCCCCGGGGAGATCCACCTCACCGTGGCCGTCGTCACCTACCACAGCCAGAGTGAGCGGCCACAGGGGCGGGCGCAGGGGGGTGGCGGGTGTCCCGGGTGGGGGGCTGCTACCTTCTGCCCCGCCACCTGCGCGGCAGCGCCCCGCTCCCAGCCCTCCCCACACGCCCCATGGCCCCTCCAGGCCCTCCAGTTCCCCGGGCGCTGCCGTTGGACGCGGTAGAGCCCCCAGCGACGTGGGGCCCCCCCGCCCCACCCCGTCCCCCATGCACCGTCCCCCAGGGCCCCCGTCCCCCAGCCCTGCCCGCGGCCGGCGGTGTCCCCAGCCCCTGCCGGGGGGGCTGCCGGTTGGGGCGCTGCCTGCCGCGGCCCCTCCAGCCGCTCGGGTCCCGGCAGACGGGCAGGGCCCCCTGCACTACGGCGTCTGCTCCACCTGGCTGGCGCGGCTGCAGCCCGGGGACACGGTGCCTGCCTTCATCCGGGGGTAAGGGACGCCCCGCTCGCCCCCCGCCTGCGTGTCCCCGCCTGCCGCCGCGCCCCTCCCTGCCCACAGGACTACACTTCCCAGCATGCCGCAGGGCAGCCCCCACGCCATTTCCCAGCATCCCCCCGTGCCCAGGACTACATCTCCCGGCATGCCTTGCTCCGTGCCACGCCCCAGGACTACATCTCCCAGCATGCCCCTGTCCCGTGCCCACACCTACACTTCCCAGCATGCCCCGCTCCATGTCACGCCCCAGGACTACGTCTCCCAGCATGCCCTGCACCCCATGACCAGGCCTACACTTCCCGGCATGCCCCACTCTGTGCCACCCAGTCCCGGGACTACATCTCCCAGCATGCCCTGCACCCCCGTGACTGGGCCTACACTTCCTGGCATGTCCCGTTCCATGCCCCATCCCAAGACTACATCTCCCAGCATGCTCTGCACCCCCGTGACCGGGCCTACACTTCCTGGCACGCCCCACCCCATGCCCCGCCCCAGGACTACCTCTCCCAGCATGCCCCACACCCCCGTGACTGGGCCTACACGTCCCGGCATGCCCCGCTCCATGCCCCATCCCAAGACTACATCTCCCAGCATGCCCCGTGCCCCCGTGACCGGGCCTACACTTCCCAGCATGCCCCGCCCCAGGACTACATCTCCCAGCATGCCCCACACCCCCGTGACCGGGCCTACACTTCCCGGCATGCCCCACCCCATGTCATGCCCCAGGACTACATCTCCCAGCATGCCCCGCGCCCCCGTGATTGGGCCTACACTTCCCGGCATGCCCCGCTCCATGCCCAGGACTACATCTCCCAGCATGCCCTGCGCCCCCATGACCGGGCCTACACTTCCCAGCATGCCCCACCCCAGGACTACATCTCCCAGCATGCCCCGCTGCACGCCCCACCCCAGGACTACATCTCCCAGCATGCCCCGCTGCACGCCCCGCCCCAGGACTACATCTCCCAGCATGCCCCACACCCCCGTGACCGGGCCTACACTTCCCGGCATGCCCCGCTCCACGCCCAGGACTACATCTCCCAGCATGCCCTGCGCCCCCATGACCGGGCCTACACTTCCCAGCACGCCCCACCCCAGGACTACATCTCCCAGCATGCTCTGCACCCCCGTGACCGGGCCTACACTTCCCGGCATGCCCCGCCCCAGGACTACATCTCCCAGCATGCCCCGCTGCACGCCCCGCCCCAGGACTACATCTCCCAGCATGCCTCTCCCCCCCCCCCGCCGGGCGCCGTCCCGGGGTCCGCCGCCGCCCGCTGACCCGCTGCCCGCAGGGCCCCCTCCTTCCGGCTGCCGCCCGCCCCCGAGGCCCCCTGCGTCCTGGTGGGACCCGGCACCGGCGTCGCGCCCTTCCGCAGCTTCTGGCAGCACCGGCTGCACCACCTGCGGGCCGGAGGTTGGGGACGGGGATGGGGGGGACGGGGGGACAGGGGGGGACATGGGGACAGGGGACACGGGCAGAGATGGGGGGACATGGGGACAGGGGACACGGGGGGACACGGCGGGACATGGGGACAGGGGCACGGGGGGACATGGGGGGACAGGGGGCTGGGGACAGGGACATGGGGGACGGGGGGACATGGGGACACAGGGCTGGGGACAGGGACATGGGGGGACACGGGGACAGAGGGCTGGGGACAGGGGCACGGGGGGACATGGGGACATGGGGACACAAGGACGGGGACAGGGGCACGGGGGGACACGGCGGGACATGGGGACAGGGGCACGGGGGGACATGGGGGGACAGGGGGCTGGGGACAGGGACATGGGGGACGGGGGGGACATGGGGACACAGGGCTGGGGACAGGGACATGGGGGGACACGGGGACATGGGCCTGGGGACGGGGACATGGGGGACAGGGGGCTGGGGACAGGGGCACGGGGGGACATGGGGACACGGGGATGGGGACAGGGGCATGGGGGGACAGGGCGGGACATGGGGACAGCGGGACATGGGGACAGGGGCACAGGGGGACATGGGGGGACATGGGGACAGTGGGCTGGGGACAGGGGCAGATGGGGGGACATTGGGACAGGGGGCTGGGGACAGGGGCACGGGGGGACACGGGGACACAGGGACAGGGGCACGGGGGGACATGGGATCACGGGGCTGGGGACAGGGGCACAGGGGGACATACGGACACAGGGACAGGGGGTGACGGGGCTGGGGACATGGTGGCACCGGGATGCGGGACAAGGGACGCAAGGCACAGGGATGCGGCAACCTGGGGACAGAGGGTTGGGGGCTGGGGGCACGGGGACATGAGGGTGTGGGGACACGGGGCATGGCGATGCGGGGATGTGGGGCGCGGGGCTGGGGACATGGGGACAGAGGGAAGGGGGTGGAGGCCGGGGACGTGGAGACACAAGGGCAGGGCGGTGTGCGGATGGGGGGACACGGGGGTCTGTGACATGGAGATGGGGGGACATGGGGGGGCTGTAGGACAGAGGGGAGCGGGGATGCTGGCTACAGGGACACGGGGACATGGGGACAGGTCTGGCCGCTGCCCCCCCGCAGGCGGCCCGCTGGGCAGCATGGTGCTGGTGTTCGGCTGCCGCTCCTCCGCCCTGGACCACATCTACCGGCAGGAGATGCAGGAGGCGCAGGAGGGGGGGGCCCTCAGCCAGGTCCTCACCGCCTTCTCCCGCGAGCCGGGGACCCCCAAGGTGGGACGGGGACGGAGCTGGGGACAGCGGTGCGACGGGGACAAGGACGGGGACAGGGTGGGGACAAAAATGAGGACGGGGATAGGGTTGGGGACACAGAGACAGGGATGGAGACAAGGGTGGGATGGGGACAGAGATGAGGACGGGGACCGAAACAAGGACGGGGACAGGGACAGGGTACGAAGGGGCGGGGTGGGGACGCGGGGCTGGGGCCGTGTGCCGGGTGTTAGCGGCCGCCCCGGCGCGGTGTCCCCAGACCTACGTGCAGGACGTGCTGCGGACGCAGCTGGCCGCGGAGGTGCACCGGGTGCTGTGCCAGAGCGCCGGGCACATGTATGTCTGCGGGGACGTGACGATGGCCACCGAGGTGCTGCAGACGGTGCAGCACATCCTGGTGCAGCAGGCCGGCATGACGCTGGGGCAGGCGGGGGACTTCATCAGCGAGCTGCGGGTAAGGGCCAGGGACGCGTGGCACGCCGGCACCGGCACCACGCCCGGCACGCCGCCCTGACGCCTGCTCCCCCAGGACAAGAACCGCTACCACGAGGACATCTTCGGCCTCACCTTCCGCACGCAGGAGGTGGCCTTCCGCATCCGCAGCCAGTCCTTCTCCATGCAGGAGCGCCGGCAGCCGGGCCCGGCCCCCTGAGCGCGCCGGGGCAGGAGGGGCCCCCGCGGCTGCTCCCCCCGCCCCGCTGCAGGCAGCGCCGCCTCCCCAGTAAAGGTTTAGTTTTGATAACCCTGGCCCGGCGCTTCGCCTCCCCCGGGGTGGCACCGCCGGCACCACGCGTGGCCGGGAACGGTGGGGTGGGCCGGGCTCTGCGGTGGGGTCACCTGGCCCTGATCCGGCCACGGACGGGGGCAGACGTGGGGCAGCGGGAAACAGAGGGTGGGTGGGATGGGGGGACGCAGCCACGGTCCCCGCAGCTCCAACCTGCACGGCTGCATGCGAGCAGCACCGCACCGGCACCACCGCTGCCGTCTGCCCACACGCCCCAGCATCGCACTCCGAACGACCACGGCCCTGTCCACGGCATCGCGCCCCCACGGCATCCCCCTGCACAGCCCCACGTCCCCACAGCATCGCCCCCCAGCCCCCCACCAGCGCCGGGGCGCAGTCACCGCTGGGCACAGCCCCTCTGTAAACCTTTATTTCCCACGGCGGCTCGGTGCGGCCGGTGCCCGGGGCAGGGCACCGCGGGGGGCAGAGGCCCGGGCAGGCGGCGGGAGCGGGGATGGCACCAGCCCCGGGAAGGGGCATCCCGGGCGCCCCGTGCCCCCCCATAAATATAGCACCTGGCGGGGCTGGCTGCCCCCGGCAGCGCCCCCGGCCCCGCGCCACGGCGGGGCCACCGGCAAGGCCACGCGCCCCAGCAGGCAGCCCACGCGGGCAGGGCCGGCCGGACCACCCCGTGCCCCGGCCGCCGGGCAGCACGGTGGGCAGTGGCGAGTCCCTCCGCTGCGCCCGGTCCTGGCCAGCGGCTCCTGGCAGCTGTCCCGGCACTGTGCCTGGCAGCGCCGGGAGCTCTCGGCACACCCAGGACCCTGCGGAGGAAACGGGACTGTGAGCAGCGACCCTGGCAGCGGGGACCCTGGCAGCAGGGATGCCGGCACGCACGCCGGCCGGCCGCTGCCGGGCCCCAGCCCCGGTGGTCACCCACGCTCCCCAGGCCAGGGCTGCCTGGCCAGGCCGTGCCCTCACCCACCAGAGCCGAGTCCGGCTAGCCCGTTGTCTGCTCTTCTTCTTCCTCCTCCTCTTCTTCCTCCTCTTCCTCGGCCCAGCCGCCCAGCGGCATCTCCCGGTGCTGAGCCTGCGAGGCCCTGGCAGCCGAGCCTGGGGCGCAGCGGGGGTCAGAGCCACCCCGGCCCCACAGCCCCTGCCTGGGGTCCCAGCCCTCAGGACCCCCCCAGCTGCCCCACCTCCGGGCTCAGCCCCACGGGGGACAAGGGCCAGCACGTGTCCCCGGTCCCCCTGGCGCGGTGCTCACCTGCGGTCACGGAGGGTGGCTTGGGTGCCCCCGCGGCCACCCACACCCCCACGGCCTGGGGCCCGGGGCCCTGCTGCTGCTGCTGGTGGAGCTGGAAGGGTGGGAGAGGTGCTCAGAGACCCCCATCATGGTGGTCAGAGCCCCCACAGAGGCGGTCAGAGCCCCCCATCGTGGCAAGCTGCCTCCCCGGGGGACAGTGCGGAGGGGGGCTCCCAGAACAGGACACACACCCTCGCTCCCAAAGGGGTGGCAGAAGGTGACGCCGGCCGCGGTGCCTTGCCCCTAACACCCGGTCTGGCAGCAGCCGGGGGGGTCCCCAGCCAAAACCAGGGTGAGAAGGGGTCCCGCACTGGAGCAGGGAGCGCAGCGGCTGGCCTGGCACGGGACCGGGGACCAGGAACCGGGGTCCGGGGACAAGGGACTGGGGACCGGTGCCAGGGCCAGGCAAGACCCGTGGGGGGTGGCGGGCAGGAGCGAGGGCAGAGCACCGGGGCGGGCGCAGCCCCCAGCAGGCAGGGCTGCGGGCAGGGGCACGGCAGGGGACCCGCATCCCAGGGGTGCTGCGGGCAGAGGAGCCGGGGGACGCGTGGCCGGGGCGGGGGGACGCACCTCGTGCAGGTAGATGGCGTGGAGGCTCATCTCGGCCGAGGCCACCTCGGAGAGCAGTGCCGAGCGGCTCAGGCTGCGCAGCCGCGACTCGCTCAGGAGCAGGCTGCGGGCAGAGACGGTGAGCACCGCGCCGGCACGCGGGGCCCCGCCACAACACTCCCTCCCCGCCGCGACACCCCCTCCCCACGTCCCCTCCATTGCCCCCCATCACCAGCCCAGTGGGGTGCCGAGCCCCCAGGCCCCCCCAGCCCCACCGTCGGCAGGACCTCTCCTCGGGGAGCAGGCGGTCGCTGTGGCAGCCGGGGCTGTCGGCGGAGGAGCCACGTGCCCGCCCGGGCAGGGGCGACGCCAGGGAGGCCAGGACGCTGGCGGCGGCGCTGGCGGTGCTGCAGGGCTGGGCGAAGCGCCGGTCCCAGGACACCAGCCCGCTGGCCGAGAGGATGGGCCGGGCCAGGACACTGGCCAGCAAGCCGTCCGGCTGTGGAGACACGGGTCAGGGCGGCCCCGGCCGGAGACCCCCGGACCCCCCCGGCCACACGTGCCCACCCCGCTCACCGTGGCCGCCGAGTCGTCGGAGAGGAGGGAGGCGCCCAGCGGCCCCTCGGCCAGGATGCGCTGGGCGGGCGGCGCGGCGGCCGCGTCCTGCTGCACCTTCTCCTTCAGGTGGCTGAGGAAGAGCTCGCTCGGCGGCGGCGGCTGCCAGCGCGGGTTGGTGATGGCGAAGTGCATCAGCGACAGCTCCGTCTTCCCGTTCTCCGCTTGCTGGTACACGGAGGCCTCCGTCTGTCCGGCCGACAGCCACTGCAGGGCAGGGGGGTGAGCGAGGCCGTGCCCGGGACCCCCCGACACCGGGACGCCCCCCCAGGACCCCCCCACCCTGGGACACCCCCCCCACCTGGGGATTGCCGTGGTTGCGGACGTCGAGCTGGGCAAAGGAGCAGATGTCGCCCACCCCCACCACCTCCACCGTGAAGTTGCGGAAGAAGTCGATGATGTCCAGGGCGCGGGTGGGCAGGGCGAAGATGAGGATGAGGGGGGTGAGGATGGGGCTCAGCAGCTCCTCCAGGATGAAGACCTGCAGGCAACGGGGGTGTCAGGGGGTGTCCGGGGCGGGGGTCCCGCCGCCCAGCCCTGTCCGCGCTCACCGCCTTGTACTGGAAGAGCTGCGCCATCTCGCCGCGTGTCTCCGACCGGCTGGCGTTGCCCTGCCAGTGGTCGGGCATGTAGTGGACGTGGGCCAGGACGCGCTGCAGCAGCTGCTCCGGGCACCACACCGTGTGCTCGTCGGGGATGAAGGACCTGCGGGCGGGGCGCAGGCGTCCCACCTCCCGCTCAGCCACCCCGCCGCCCGCCGTGCCCGCCGACGGCACGGCCCGGCACGGCCCAGCACACCCACCTGGCCAGAGTGACCACCAGCCCCAGCAGCGTGATGGCGGTGAGGATGTGCTGCACCGTCAGGACGTCTTCGTCGTAGACGGTCAGGACGATGAGCACGGCCAGGATGGAGCCGGCGAAGAAGCCGACGTTCTTGGCCAGCACGGTGAGCAGCGGGCTGGTGAAGGAGTTCATGTACTTGGTGGCCGGCTTGTAGCCGCGGCTCAGCCGCGCCTGCAGCTCGTGGTTGAGCTCGTTGAAGTGGCGCAGGTAGTGGCGGCCGTAGAGGGACCAGCGGCGGGCGCCCAGGCTGCCCGGCTCCCGCTTGATCACCTCGGCGTAGCTGAAGAAGGCGTAGAGGAGCTGCCAGACCAGCACGCAGGGGCAGAGCAGCAGGTTGGCCAGCCCCAGCAGCACCATGGCGCGCGCCAGGCGCCGGGCCAGCTCCCGCCGGGCGCCCGCCCGCTTGCACTGCGGCCGCAGGCTCCACTTGTTCTGGAAGAGGGAGCCGGGGCCCCAGAAGAGGAGCAGCTCCAGGTTGTACTTGAGGCCCTGGGTGAGGAAGACGACGGGGCCCAGCAGCGGCAGGCGGAAGCGGACGGGCAGCAGCGACTTGTTGACCATGGCCACCGTGTAGTTCTTGAAGCGCAGGATGCGGTGGTAGATGTCCAGCTCCGTCAGCTCCCTCTTGTGCACGCACATCTGCTGCCGGCGCTGCAGCGAGATCAGCCGCGCCTGCACCTCCTGCCAGCTGTAGTTGCACAGCCCCTCCTGCACCAACGACACGCCGATTGACGTCGGCACGGCACGGCTCGGCACGGCTGGGCTCGGCACAGCCGGCCCCCGCCCCGCCAGCCCCGTCCCCGCGGCCCCGCTCACCGAGGGGATGTTGAGGGCTTTGATGTAGAAGGTGCGGATCTCCCAGTAGCTCAGCAGGCTGCAGAGCACCTTCACCAGCCGGTACAGCCAGAAGACGGCCGCCATCACCAGCAGGAAGATGATCCAGCCGCTGGCCCGGATCCTGGCAGGGCGCACGCGTGTCAGGCGGGGACCCGGCAGCGCTGGGACTCCCGCGCGGCCGTGCCGGCAGCTCCCGGCCCCGCTCCTCACCTCTGGGCACACTGCGAGGCGGGCAGGACGGCATCGGGCAGCGTCACCTTGCCGCGGTCAGGGGCCGCCCCCCCGGCGTGGCTGTGGTTGAGCGGCCGGTTGGCGAAGAGGACGTCGTACTCCACGCAGCACAGCAGGAAGGTGGTGAAGGTGACGACGAACAGGAACTGCCTGGGGGCGGCGGGGGATCAGCACAGCCCCTCACCCCGCGGCCGCCCAGCGCCGCCCGGCACCGCCTGGTGCGGCATGGCACGGCACGGCACGGCAGGCAGGGGCGGGCTTTCCGCCGGCACTTACACCAGCTCGAAGATGTCGGAGAGCATCATGCAGGCGAAGCCGTTCTTCTGGTGGAAGTGGTAGATGTTGGGGGCGCGTTAAGGAACGTGTGCCCGCGGCGTCGGACCCCCCCCCGTCCCCCCTCGGCACCGGGGTCCCCCCGCCCCCCCGCCGCGGTGCCGGCCGCGGGCAGGGCTGGGCAGCAGCCAGGCAGGGGCCCCGCAAGGATATCTTGGTGAAGAAATTATCCAGGTTCTTGATGTGGTGCCAGGAGTCTGTCGAGGAGAGAAAAACAGCGGGGGCTGAGCCGGGGCCTCGGCACGTCCCGCCCCGGCCCCCCGCGTCCCCCATCCGTGAGGCACCCCCACCCGAGACCCACAATCCCCCCACCTGCGCCCAGCTGGAGGGCCGTGGGGCAGCCGGTGCCCCCACCCCACAGCGGCAGGGCTGGGCCTGCCCCCCGTGCCTGCACACCCCGGGCAGGCTGCCCTCCCTCCCCTCCGGTCGAACCCCCAACCCGCGCCCCACGGGGGGACCACGACCCCCAGAGCACCCGCTGTGACCCCCCACCCCCCAGGGACCCCCGGCAGGGTCTGGACCCCCGCTACCTTGCAGCCCCTCGGTGACGTGCACCAGCAGCTCCTCCTCGCCGGGGGGTGAGTCCTCCTCGAAGTCCTCCAGGCGCCGGTACTCCCCCTGCGCCGCCATCGCCCACCGCACCGCCTGCCGGGGACGCCCGTCGGCACCCACCGCCGCGGCCCAGGGACCCCCGCCTGGCACGGACCCTGGCAGCGGGGGTGCCTGGGGGGACGGAGCACCCCCCCAGCCCCATGGGCCGTGGGGCAGCCAGAGCCTGGCCGCGGGGCACAGGGATGCCGTGCCAAGCCGTGCCGAGCCAGGCTGAGCTGTCTGCCCCGCGGCCAGGAGCCGGAAATGCCGGCGAGGTCACGCAGCGCCGCCCGCGTGCCCCAAATTCGGGCGACCTGAGCTGGCCTCCCGCACCACGCCACAACCCTGGGCAGGGCCATGCCGCGCACGCCGCCCGTCCCATCCCGTCCCACCGGCTGGATCACCGCCAGCGCCCGGCCGTGCCCCGCCAAGGGGCCAGAGCTCCCCGGGAGAGACTACTGCCCGGCCCGGCGGAGACCCCCGCTTCACCCCACGTCCGCCCCTCAGGCTATGCGGCACTGCCCCCCCAATCCGAGTGGGGTGGACCCCTTCCCCATGGAGCCCCCTCCCCACAGACCCCCTCCCTACAGACCCCTGTCCCCAAGGACGCCCAGCCCATGGACCTCCCTCCCCATGGAGCCCCATCCCCACGGATCACCCTCCCCATGGACCACTGTCCCCACGGACCCCCATCCCCATGGATCACCCTACCCATGGACCACTGTCCCCACGGACCCCCATCCCCACGGACCCATGGGGCAGCAAGCAGCCCAGAGGCGGGGCAGCAGCCGGGGCACAGGACCGAGCTCAGGGCCAGCTCCCGAGCCCCGGTGGCTTCTTAATGCCTTGGGGACCCCCAAGCCGGGGGAGGACAGGACCCCAACTGCTTTGGGGCAGGGCAGGACCCCTGGGGCAGGAGGGACCCCAAACCCTCGGGACAGGAGCCCCAGCCCCTTGGGGCAACACAGGACCCCAGTTCCCTTGGGGCAGTTTGGGACCCCCAACCCCTTGGGGCAGGATGGGACCCCCAACCCCCTGGGGAAGGGCAGCACCCCTGGCCCCTGGGGAAGGAGGGGACCCCTGGGGCAGGATGGGACCCTCAGCCCCTTGGGGAAGTACGGGACCCCCCAACCCCTGGGACAGGATGGGACCCCCACTGCCCTGGGGAAGGACAGGACCCCTCTCCCCTCAGGGCAGGACGGGACCCCCAGCCCCCCTGGGGAAGGATGGGACCCCCACCCCCTTGGGGCAAGAGAGAACACCTGGACCCTGGGGCAGGATGGGACCCTCAGCCCCTTGGGGGAGGACAGGACCCCCACCCCTCGGCACAGGACAGGACCCCCCGACTCCCAGGGCAGGACGGGACCCCCACCCCCTGGGGCAGGACAGGACCCCCCCGTCCGGCCCCCGCTGCCCTCCCCTTACCGCCACCGGTCAGTGCTCCCACGACCCCGCAAGCCACCGGCGTCCCCTCCCGTGGCCAGTGCCAGTGCCTGGCCAGGCCGGTGGCCGCAGGTGATGCCGTCCGGCCCCACCCCGCCGCGGCGCTGCTGGGGCCTGACTCACGGCACCGTGGCCGGTGCGGCGAGGCCGTGGGCACGAGGGAGCCCCGGGCCCTGGAGCGGTGATTCAGCAGGAGGGACGTGGCCGCGGCCGGCAGAGACCCGAGTGCCGCCGGACATGCCGTCCTCGTGCTGACCCCCGGCCTTGTGCAACTCCCCGTTGGGGACAGAGCCACCGTGTCCCCCGGGATCGGGTGTCCCGGCCATCGCCCACTGGTGATGCCGGTGTAGCCCTTCCCCCACCTGCCCTGCACCGGGCGGCCAAAAATACCCGGGGCGCCCGAAAATAGCCTGGGCGGCGTAAACAGCCGGGGGGGCCGAGGGCTGGCGGGGGGACCCCTGTGCCGGGGCAGGGCAGCATGGGACCCCCCCCATCGCGCTGGTCCCCCGCACGGCCCCAGGGGACACGGGCACCCTGCGAGGACACGCGCGCCCCAGTGTCCCCACGGTGGCACGTGTGTCACACAGGGACCCCCGCGGCCCCGCAGGCAGCTGGGTGGGGACACAGGTACCCTCATGGGGACACAGGCAGCGTGACGGCCCCGTGGTGACACACGCCCTGTAGTGACACGTACCCCAATAGCACCGTGGTGACACACACCCCGCAGAGACGCAGCCACCCTGTGGGGACGCTCCCGTGGGGACGCAGCCACCCCATGGGGATACTCCCGTGGGGATGCAGCCACCCCGTGGGGACGCTCCCGTGGGGACGCAGCCACCCCATGGGGATACTCCCGTGGGGATGCAGCCACCCCGTGGGGACGCTCCCGTGGGGACGCAGCCACCCCATGGGGATACTCCCGTGGGGATGCAGCCACCCCGTGGGGACGCTCCCGTGGGGACGCAGCCACCCCGTGGGGACGCTCCCGTGGGGACAGCCCCACACACGGGCCGACACCGGCACCTCGATGGCCCCAGGAGTCACCTGGACCCCACGGGCACCCCGATGACCCTGTGGGGACAGGCGTGGGGACACGTCCGCCCCGCGCGAGCACCGGCAGCCGGTGTCCCCGTGTCCCCCGGCCGGGCCGGGCGCGGCCGTGGGGGTCCCGGGTGCAGCGCCATGGGGGGGCCCCGGGAAGGAGCAGGGTGACCCCGCACCGGGGGGCTCGGGGCCGCGCTGGGGCGGCCGCTCCCGTGTCCCCGTCCCCCGGTCACCCCCGGCGCTCGGTGCCCCCCCGGCCCCCGGCCCGGCTCACCTCTCGCCTCGGCGCTGGCACAGTCCCCGCGGGGCCGGTGTCCCCGCTGTCCCCGCTGTCCCCGCTGTCCCCGCTGTCGCCGGTGCCGGGCTCTCACCTGCTCCCGCACCCACCCCGGGACCGGGACCGCGTCCCGCCGCCGGGCATGGCCGCAGCGGCACCGGGGGCGGCGCGGGGGGGGGGTCCGAGGAAGGCGGCAGCGGTGCGGGGTCCCGGCGCGGGTCCGGTCGGGGGTCCGCGGGTCGGGGCCGGCGCAGGGCCCGGGCCGCGGTGCCGGTGCTCCGCCCGCCCCGGCGCCGCCCCTGCCCGCCCCTGCCCGCCCCGCGGGGCGGCCGGCTCGGCGGGGCCGCCATGCTGCTGCTGCTGCGGGCGCTCGGCGCTCGGGCCGGGCTCCGCTCGGTCCCCGCTGCGCGGCGGCCGCCCCCCGCCCCGGGGCGCGGGTAGAGGGGGGGCCCCGGGCCGGGGGGCGGGGGGGGCGGGGCAGCCCGGGCTCCCGTGGCGGGGGGGGGGGGGGGGGCACCCCCCAAACTCTCGGGTCCCTTGGAGGGTTGGGGGGGGGCCCGGACGCTGCGTCCCCGGGGGTGGGGGGAGCCCGGGGGGTCCCCGGGGGTCAGGGGCCGGGGGGGCCGGGGGGGGGGTTGGGGCTGCCGGGGGGCGCGGGGGGACGCGGGCGCCTCGGGGCAGTGGGGCTGGGGTCGGGGGGGGGGCGGGATCCCAAATGCTGGGGGGGGGGGGCGGGGGGAGAGCGGAGGGGTCTGGGTGCTGGCGCTGGGGGGGACTGGGGGGGGGGGGCCTGGGAGCGGGGACAGCGGGAGTGCCCAGAGCGGGACAGGGTGTCCCCTGCCCCGGGACAGCCCAGGGTGGCGTGGGGAGGCTGGCCGTGCGCTGGGGGGGACGCCCCTTGTCCAGGCCCCCCCCTGTCCCCGGGGCTGGCCCCCGGTTCGGGCGCCCCATGCTTACCCCTCTCCCCAGTTTCAGGTATGGAGGGGGGTGCCTGGGGCTCGCCGGCCCCCCTCGCCGCCCCCCCAGCCCCGCACCGCCAGCCCTGCGCTGCCTGCTCCTGGCCGGCCCGGCCACGGGCTGCGTGGCGCTCGGCTTGCTGGGCACGGCCGCGCGCTGCCAGGAGGCCGCCGTCCCCGCTGTCCCCGCCGTCCCTGTGCCCCCTGAGCCCGCACAGCCCCGGCCGGAGCCCACCTTCGACTGGCCGGCGTTCTGGACCTTCCTGCGCCCCCAGCTCCTGGCCCTCTCGGCGGCCGTGGTGGTGAGCAGGGGCGGGTGGGAGGCTGCGGTCCCCTTCGTTCCCGCCGTCCCCATGCCACGGCGTGACACCCACCATCCCCATGCCACGGCATGACGCCCGCCATCCCCATGCCACGGCGTGACGCCCGCCGTCCCCATGCCACGGCGTGACGCCCGCCATCCCCATGCCACGGCGTGACGCCCGCCGTCCCCATGCCACGGCGTGACGCCCACCATCCCCATGCCGCTCGCCGTCCCCATGCCACGGCGTGACACCCGCCGTCCCCATGCCACGGTGTGACGCCCGCCGTCCCCATGCCACGGCGTGACGCCCACCATCCCCATGCCACGGTGTGACGCCCACCATCCCCATGCCGCCCGCTGTCCCCATGCCACGGCGTGACACCCGCCATCCCCATGCCACGGTGTGACGCCCGCCGTCCCCATGCCACGGCGTGACGCCCGCCGTCCCCACAGCTGGCACTGGGCGCAGCCCTGCTCAACGTCCGCATCCCGGTGCTGCTGGGGCAGCTGGTGAACGTGGTGGCCCGCTGCGCCCGCGGCCACATCACCGGCTACCTGCGAGAGGCCCGGCGCCCGGCCCTGCGCCTGCTCGCCGTCTACTGCCTGCAGGTGGGCGCCGGCACCGCGAGCCGGGCGGGGGGTCCCGGGGGGCTGCCCCCTGCCCCGCACCCCTCCCGAGCCCCTCTCCTCCGCAGGGGCTGCTGACCTTCGGGTACATCGCGCTGCTGGCGCGGGTCGGGGAGCAGGTGGCGGGCAGCATGCGCAAGGCGCTCTTCATCTCCCTGCTGCGGTAAAACGCCCCGCGGGGCCGCGGGGGGGGACAGGGTGGGGGGGGCGTGGGGACAGGGCGCGGGGGTATGGGGGTCCCCCAGCCCACCGCCGCTCCCCCCGGCAGGCAGGACGTGGCGTTCTTCGACGCCAACCGGACGGGGCAGCTGGTCAACCGGCTGACGGCCGACATCCAAGAGTTCAAGTCCTCCTTCAAGCTGGCCATCTCCCAGGTGAGGCCGGCGGCACCAGACCCCCACCCGGCCTCCCCCAGGCCCCAGCACCCATCCCTGCCCGTCCCCCCCACCCAGGGCCTGCGCAGCGGCACCCAGACGGCGGGCTGCTTCGTTTCGCTCTACCTGCTCTCGCCCAAGCTGACCGGCCTCCTGCTCGTGGCGCTGCCCGCGCTGGTGGGCGCCGGGGCCCTCATCGGCGCCGTCCTCCGCAGCCTCTCCCGCCGGGCGCAGGAGCAGGTAACCCCGCGCTCGCCCCTCTGCCCGGCGCTGTCCCCCCCCCGCAAAGGGCCCCCACCGTCCCCCCGGGGCCGGAGCAGGGGGGGTCCCGCACCAGCCCCCCGCTCCGTCCCTCTCCCCGCAGGTGGCCAAGGCCACCGGGGTGGCAGACGAGGTGCTGGGAAACGTCCGGACCGTGCGCGCCTTCGCCATGGAGGACCGGCAGGCGGGGTAAGGGGGTGGCGGGGGCTCTCGCCTGGCGGGGGCAGCGGGGGGCCGGGGGGCGTCAGCCCTGTCCCTGCCCGCAGGCTGTACTGCGCCGAGGTGGACCGCGCCGGCTGGCTGAACGAGCGGCTGGGGCTGGGCATCGCCGCCTTCCAGGGGCTCTCCAACCTGGCGCTGAACGGTGAGTGGGTGCCGCGGGGCGGGACCCGGCAGTGCCGTGGGGCAGGACCCAGTGGTGCCGTGGGGCAGGACACCCTCCGGGTCCTACCTGCGCCCCGCGCCCCACAGGCATCGTCCTGGGGACCATCTTCGTGGGCGGCTCCCTGATGGCCGGGGACGAGCTCTCGCCGGGCGACCTCATGTCCTTTCTGGTGGCCTCGCAGACGGTGCAAAGGTCAGGGCAGGGCGCGGCGCCTCCCCCGGCACCCCCGGCGTGCCGCAGCCTGCCCGGGGCGCAGCCCTGAGCTCGGCCTCTCCCCTTGTGCACCGGCAGGTCCATGGCCAACATCTCCATCCTGCTGGGGCAGGTAATTGGGGCGGGGGCTCCCGCTGGCCCCCCAGGGCTGGGGGGCAGGGGACGGGGTCCGAGGGGTGCTCCTGCCGCCGTCCCCGCAGGTGGTGCGAGGGCTGAGCGCCGGCGCCCGCGTCTTCGAGCTGCTGACGCTGGAGCCCAGCGTGCCGCTGCGGGGCGGGGGCTCCATCCCCAGCCACTCCCTGCTCGGCCGCATCTGCTTCCACCACGTCTCCTTCAGGTGAGCCGCCCTGGCCCCTCGCTCCGATCCGGCCCCTCCGGGCTGCCCCACGGGCTGCCCCACGGGCTGGGGGCTGGCACCGCGCTCCCGCAGCCCCCCGCTCCTCTCCCCACAGCTACCCCACCCGCCCCGGCTACCCGGTCCTGCGGGACTTCAGCCTCACCCTGCCCCCCTGCAAGACGGTGGCCATCGTGGGACCCTCCGGAGGAGGTACAGCCCGGCCCCCCGCGCCCGCCGGGCCCCCCGGGCAGGGGACGCCCTGGCCAGCACGTCCCAGTTAGGGGGGCAGAAGCCAGCCCGGCCTCCCCGGGGACGCCAGCTCAGCCCCTCGCCGGTCCCCGGGCGCATCCTCCTGCGCCCCAGTCCTCTGCCCAGCGAGCCCGGCGGGCGGCAGGGACCGGGATCTGTCCTCTGCGCCTCCCACCCGCCCGGCAGCTCTGGAGGCCGGAGCCGGGGGGCTCGTGGGTGGGTGCCCGGGCGGTGCCGCGGGGCTGAGGGCTCCCCTCCGCAGGGAAGTCGACGGTGGCGGCGCTGCTGGAGCGGTTCTACGAGCCCACGCAGGGCACCATCACCCTGGACGGCCACGACATCTCCTCCCTGGACCCCTCCTGGCTGCGAGGGCAGGTCATCGGCTTCATCAGCCAGGTTCGGGGCGGCCGTGGGGCTGCTGTGGGGCTGCTGTGGGGCACTTCCCCCAGGCGCTGGACAGGGACCCCCCTGGATCCACGCTGTCTCCAGGGGAGGGGCGGGAGGTGGCCCCATCCGGGGCTCGGTGCTGAGGGGCCGGATGCTGCCCCAGGAGCCGGTGCTCTTCGGAACAACCATCATGGAGAACATCCGCTTTGGGAAGCCGGGAGCCTCCGACGCAGAGGTGTACGCCGCGGCCCAGCTCGCCAATGCCGACGGCTTCATCCGCAGCTTCCCCGAGGGCTACGACACCGTTGTGGGTATGTGCCGGGCTCCGGCCGGGCTGCGAGCCACGGAGTGGGGTATGGCAGGGGTGGGAGGCGAGCAGGCACCCCCGAACCGGTGCAGCCGCCCCTCGGGACAGACGGGCGAGCACGAGACCCTGGCCAAGGCGGCCCATGTGCCCCCGGGGACACCGGCTGCTGGTCACCACCGGCGCGAGGCTATGCCGGGAGGGAGCAGCGGCTGTGCCGGGCTCCCCGCAGGAAGGACGTGGTTTGGTGCTGGCGTTCCCAGGGGGTTCCCTGGCCCCGGTGCGGGAACACGGCTGCGCCCCTCCGCTTCCACCCTTGGGGTGGGGGTCCCTCCCCATCCGGGGGTCTCCCCCCCAGGGTGGGGCGGCGCCAGCATCCCTGCGG
Organism: Gavia stellata; assembly: GCF_030936135.1. Taxonomy (NCBI): domain Eukaryota; kingdom Metazoa; phylum Chordata; class Aves; order Gaviiformes; family Gaviidae; genus Gavia; species Gavia stellata. The sequence goes on along the minus strand of NC_082599.1, from coordinate 468,486 downwards.
TCGTCCCCGGCAGGTGAGCGTGGCACGGCGCTGTCGGGGGGTCAGAAGCAGCGCATCGCCATCGCCCGGGCCCTGCTGAAGGACCCCGCCGTCCTGATCCTGGACGAGGCCACCAGCGCGCTGGACGCCCAGTCGGAGAAGGTGGTGCAGGAGGCGCTGGACCGCGCCGTCTCGGGCCGTACGGTGCTGCTCATCGCCCACCGCCTCAGCACCATCCGGGGGGCCGACCTCATCGTGGTGCTGGCGCAGGGCCGGGTGGCCGAGGTGAGCGGTGCCGGGGGGGGTTGCGGGCAGGGGTGGGTGGCCATGTGGGTGACACCGTCTCCGCCACCCTTGCAGGCAGGGACCCACGAGGAGCTGGTGCGACGGGGGGGTCTCTACGCCGAGCTCATCCGCCGGCAGACCAAGGACCGGACCTGAGCGTGGGGCAGAGCCGGAGGGGGGGGGCACCTGCTCCCGGGGTGCCCCCCTGCTGCTCCCCAATAAACCAGGGATGGAAGGCGGCTGTGGGGACTCTGCTGTGCGGTGCGGGGCTGCGGGGGGGGGGGGGCCAAGCCGGGACCCGGCCGGGCAGCGAGGGGGGCAGCGGCCCCGCTCCCCCCTCCCCGCTGCGAAGGATCCCCTCCGGGCCGCTCGGGGGCGCCCTTCGCGGCGGGGAGGGGGAGCGGGGCCGGTGCGCAGCGTCCCGCCCCGCCGAGGAAGGGGGCGGAGCCGCGGGGGCGGTGACGTTTGATTTGGGGGCGGGGCTGGCGGGGCTGACCCCGCCTCTCCCTGCCGCTCATCCCCGGGGACGGGCGGCTGCCCACGGGGAGGGCCGTGTCCTGCGTGGAGGGGGGGTCCCCTGTGTCGCACCCCCCCGGGGTGGGGTCCCCTGTGTCACCCCCCCGGCGTGGGGGACCCCTCTGTCACCCGCGGAGTGGGGGGACCCCCGCGTTGCTCCCCACGGCGGAGGACCCCTGCGTCGCCCTCGGGGGTGGGGGACCCCTGTGTGACACCCCCGCCCCGGGGTGGGGGGACCCCCGCGTCACCCTCCGTGTGGGGGTCCCCTACGTCGCCCCTCGGGGTGGGGGTCCCCTGGGCCGCGCCGGGGGAGGGGAGCTGCCTGCTGAGCCCCCCCCCCCCCCCCCCGGGGGTCTCGGCCCCGCCGCTGCCCCGGGAGGGGCTCCGGGCCGGCCCCGGGTCTGCAGCCGCCGGTGCGGGGGCCCAGCGCGGCCCGGGGGGGGTCCCGCAGCCCCCGCTCGCCCCCCCGCCCCCCCCCCCCCCCGCGCCGGGCTCAGCGGGGGCTCCGTGCCCGGGGAGAGGTGGGGGGAGCCGGGGCGGCGGGGGGAGTGGGGCGGCAGTGGGGCAGCCCCCGGCCCCCCCCGGCTCCGCGCCCCCCCCCCTCCCTCCCCGCCCGTGCTCGCCGGGGGGGGCGGCGGCGGGTGGAGCCGCCGCGGGAGGGGCGGGGGCGGGGGGCGGCCGCAGACCGGCAGCGGCAGCGGCTGCGCCGCGGCAGCGGGAGCGGAGCCGGGACCGGGACCGGGACCGACACCGGGGCCGGGGCCGGGACCGACGCCGGGACCGGGACCGGGGCTGCGCTGGCCCGCGGCCCCGGCAGCGCGGGGGGGCGGAGCGGCCGGTCCCGCCCTGCCCCGCCCTGCCCCGCCCTGCCCCGCCCGCAGCACCCTGAGCCCGGCGCGGCCATGGGCCGGGGGCGACCGGGGCCGCGGGGGGGCTGAGGGCGGCGGGGAGCGCGGGGGCCCGGCGGCAGGATGAGGGCGGGCTCGGAGGGCAGCGGGGAGGGCGAGGGGCTCTCCAGCCTGCGGGCCTTCGCCCACAGCTCCTCGCTGCACGGCATCAGCCACGTCTTCGCCTACGGGGCCGTGTCGCTGCGCCGCGTGCTGTGGGGCGCCTTCTTCCTGGGCTCGCTGGGGCTGCTGCTGCTGGTCTGCGCCGAGCGCGTCGCCTACTTCCTCACCTACCCCCACGTCACCAAGCTGGACGAGGTGGCCGCCCACAACCTCACCTTCCCGGCCATCACCATCTGCAACCTCAACGAGTTCCGCTTCTCCAAGATCACCCGCAACGACATGTACCACGTGGGCGAGCTGCTGGCGCTGCTCAACGACCGCTACGAGATCAGCAACCCGCAGCTGGCCGAGCCCCACGTCCTGGCCGCCCTGCGCGACAAGGCCAACTTCAAGAACTTCAAGGCGAAGCCCTTCAGCATGGCCGAGTTCTACAACCGCACCGGCCACGACCTGGCCGACATGCTGCTGCAGTGCTCCTTCCGCGGCGCCAACTGCACCGCCCGCAACTTCACCGTGGTGAGTGCCGGCCTCGGGACACGGTGCCCGGCCGGAGGAGGGGGCTCCACCAGGGACGGGGACTGCCGACACCTGCGGGCAGCCTGCCGGGGTCGGGCACCGGCGCGCTGGGGCTGCCGCGGCGCCCATGGGTGAGCCCCTTCTCCAGACCCGCAGCCGTCCCGCCGGCGCATCCCACCGCCCGCAGCACGTTGGCCCCTGCCCACCATCCCGGGTGCTGCAGCAGGCTGGGTGCCAGCCCAGGGTGCCCCCACCCCATGCTCGCCGCGGGGGTGCCAGGCAGCTGGGAACAGCGCCCAGGCTGGAGCCGTGCTGTGCCGGGGGCCCTGTGCCGGGCCGGGCGGCTCTGCCGGCGTGCAGCCACTCGGGCATGGGATGCTGGCGGGCGCGGGATGCTCACGGGTACGGCCCACAGCCCCACTCCCCGCACGCTGGCCCCAGATGCCGCCCAGGCACCGGCAGCAGCAGCTGCTTCTCCCAGGCTGTGTTTGCACACAGGCTCCCACGCCTGCGGCTCCTCTGCGCAGTCTGCCCCGGCACGGGCGGGGGTCCCCTGTGCCGGAGCCGTCCCGCTGCAGCCCGTGGGCACCTGGCCCCGGTGCCGCCCGCAGCACCCCCAGCCGCTCCTGGGGCTGCGCCCGCTCTGCTCCCGGCCTGGGGAACCGCCGGTGCCCGAGTGCTCTCGCCACACCAGCCGTGCCCCGGCGGCGTGCCAGCAGGGCCGCAGGGGCCGAGCTGTGTCCTCTGGGTGACGTGCAGGGTGCGGGCAGCTGCCGGAGCGTGGCAGGGGGGAGCAGGACTGCCACATCCCTGTGTAGACGTGGGCTGCTGCGGGCAGCGGGGTGGCTGTGGCAGGCGGTGCCCACCCTGTCCCACACAGCCCCGGGTGGGCATGGGGACCCCCGACCCAGCGCTCAGCTTCCCCGGGCAAACCTTGGCCGCGGGCAGCCTGTGCCGGGTCCTGCCAGACCCGCCCGGGGCAGTGCCCACCCGGGAGGGACGGGCAGGGCTGGTGGCATGGGGCAGGATGAGCAGGAGCAGTGGCACGGGCAGAGCTGGTGGCATGGGCAGGGCAGGCGGGGGTGATGGCACAGGCAGGGCGGGTGCGTCCTTCGTGCTGCACCAGCGCCAGGAGAGCAGCGTGCCGTGGGAGCGGGGCAGCCTGCGCCCGCCGTGCATGGCTCTGCTCAGTCCCCATCGCCGTCACCGTGGGCTCGACCGCGCTACCACAACAGCGATTACCACCAGCTTAAGACTCTTAGTGCATGAAATTAATTTTCCTTGGGAGCTCAGTTGAACAGAATCCCTTTTGGCAGCTCCGCGCCCCCTGTGCCCTTTGCCGGAGCAGCTCTGCCGGTGCCCCTGTGGAAGGGCCAGGCGGCTGCGGCAGCCGCCGGGTCGATGGCTGGGATGTGTGCCGGGAGGGTTGAGGGTCCCCGGCGGCACGTGCTGTGCAGCCGCAGCTCGCTGCAGCCTGGAAGCTGGCACCTCTCCGGGGTGCGTAGCTGAGCTGCCAGGGCCCCAGCGTGCTGCCGGCATGCGGGGTCGGTGCCTGCCCCAGGGGTGCGCGGGTGCCTGTCTCCCTTCCCGTGCCAGGGGTCTCGGGGGGACGCGTGCTGTGCTGTGCTGCTCCCGCGGCCCCTGGGCTCACGGACGCCGCCGGGAGCGTCAGGCTCTGCCCATGTGTGCCGCACGACCGGCCCCACTGCCGCTTCGTCTCCGACGGGCGGTGAGAAACTTCTGCCTGAGCAGCTGCGGCAGCCCCCAGCACACACGGCCCCCCCATGGGGCCACCCTGCCCCGGCTCAGCCCGGCCTCTGACTGCACCCGCTGCAACTTTGCCGGCTGAAAATACAGAGCTAATGCCGGGGCTTAGTCACGGATTATGATCCTCTGCCCTGGGCCTCGGCGCTGAGCTGGCAGCTCCCGGCACTGTGCCCCGTCCAGTGGCGGTGGGCTCCGGGGCTCCCGTCCCGTGCCTGGGCCGGAGAGGCCGGCTGTGCACAGCGCCTTGTCCCAGCCGGGTCCCTGGGGTCCCCGGGCACGTGGCGAGTGTCCGAAGCAAGGGCCATCCGGGCTGGGTCTGTGCCCCCCCGTTGTCTCCCCCCGGGGCCAGCAGGGACGGGAGGTGCTCGGGACCGGCACGGCCGCAGGGTGCAGGGAGAGGGGATCCCGGGGTGCAGGGACAGCAGGTCCCTGGGGTGCAGGGCTGGGGGGGGCCCGATGGTGGGTCACCCCCAGTGTGGGGACCAGGAGGGCTGGCAGTGCCGGGGCCCATCCCAGCCACCCCCCCCACTCCCCCCAGCCACCGGCCCCAGCACATCCCTGTGCTGGGCAGCCGTTGCCATGGCAGCCGCCCCCCCCTTCCTCCTTGGGCAGCACGTTGCCATGGTGACGGCTCCCCTCTTTGGGAGCAGCCCGTTGCCATAGCAGCGCCCCCCCCCCCCCCCCCCGGTGGGGCAGGATGGGGGGACACCCCGTAGCGGGGGGGTCCGTGACTCCGTGGGGCAGTTAGAGCCCCCCATGGCCATCACCCCCCGCCCCGGGCCGTGGGTCGGTGATGGGACTGGGGGGCCGTGGCTGCAGCCCCACTGCCCCTCACGCTGCGCCCGGGGCAGCCGCTCTGTGGGGCAGGGTGGCCGTGGGGCCAGGTGTGGGGTAGGGCTGTGCCCCAGGGGCATGGGGGGGGATAGGCCAGGGGGAGTGAGGGTCTGGGGTCTGGGGGGGCTGCTCTATATCTGCGGCTGGGGGGACTGTGGGGCTGGGGGGGGATTTGGGGGGCAGCGTGGGGTTGTTCGGCTCAGGGCCATGCTGGGGGCTCTGGGCGGGGTCTCTGCCCCCCGGCGCTGGTCCCTGGGGGCTCTGGGTGCTGGGGTCCCTGGCTGTGGGTGCTGGTCCCTGGGGGGCTCTGGGGTCCCTGGCGTGGGGCGGGCTCCCAGGTGCTGGCGGGGATGACGGCCTCTGCCGCCGTGGCTAAGCCAAGCCCCGGTCCCCGTCGCCATCCTGGCTCACGCCCTCCCCGCTCACATGTCCCCACGCAGCCCCACGTGTCCCCACGTCCCCCCGCCGCCCTGCGTCCCCCCCCGGAGCCGTGCGGAAACCCAATCCCCCTGCAGAGCCGGGCAGGACGGCCGCCATGGCCGCCGAGGCGCCGAGGCCGGGCATGGGGGCGCGGGGGGCAGCTGGCCTGGCGGCCTTCGCCCGCTCCTGCACGCTGCACGGGCTGGGGCGCATCTTTGCGCCCGGGGTGCCGGCACCGCGACGCCTGCTCTGGGCCGGCGCCTTCCTGGCCTCGCTGGGCACCTTCCTGCTGCAGGCTGGGGAGCGGGTCTGGCACTACGCCGCGTACCCCCGCGTCACCGTGCTGGACGAGGCAGAGAGCCGCGTCCTCACCTTCCCCGCCATCACCCTCTGCAACTACAACCGCATCCGGCGCTCCCAGCTCACCCCCAACGACCTGTTCTGGCTGGGCAGGGAGCTGCTGGCGGTGGGGAGGGAGGACTTCCCCCGCTACCTGCGGGCACTGGGGCGGCCCCCCGACCTCGCCGGCTTCTTCCCCAGCAAGAGCTACGACCTGGGCGCCTTCTACCAGCGCGCCGGGCACCCCATCCGCGAGATGCTGCTGCGCTGCCGCTTCCGCGGCCGGGACTGCGGCCCCGAGAACTTCACCGCCGTGAGTGCCAGCGCCAGCGCCACGGCCACCGCCACGGCCGCTGCCGTGACCGCGGTTGGCTTTGCCCCAGCCAGGACCCACAGCAGCCCCAGCCGGCTCTGCCCTGGGCAGGGCTTGGGCAGGACCCCCAGGGCTGAGCAGGTTTTGGGGTGCACAGGCTGTGGGTTGGTCGGCTGTGGGGTTGTGCAGGCTGTGGGGCGACGGTGGGGTGCAGTCTGTGGGGCCGTGGGGTGCAGAGCGTTTGGGGCCGTGGGCTCTGCGCAGGCTGTGGGGCGATGGGGTGCACAGGCTGTGGGGTGATGGCGGGGTGGGGGCACGGCGCCTGCCCACCCTGCTGTCCCCCAGCCCCAGGCACTCGGTGAAGGTCCCGGGGGGCTCCTCTTGCCCACCCTGCACCCACAGCGCCGTGGGGAGACGTGGGGCTGCGGGGAAGCATGGTGGAGATGGGGAGTCATGGGGGGACGTGGGGCTGCAGCCGCAGGTCTGTGCTCGCTGTGAAGTGGCCGCGGAGGCTGGCGGGGGCTCCCTCCGTGCTGGGGGGCTGCGGGAAAAGGTGGGTCAGCCCCGGGCGGGGGGGCTGTGGGTGCCTTCCCAGGGGTCGGGGTCCCGCGTCCCACCTGGCTGGGGAGGGACCGTTCCTCTGCCGCGGCGACCGCTGGGGCCTGGCGGGGCAGGACACGGGGCGGGGGTCCCGCAGGGCCGTCGGGAGCCGGCAGAGCCGAGGACGTGGCAGCAGCCGCCCCACGGCCCCGTCTGCAGCCCCACGCTGGTCCCAGAGGGGAAGGGACGGATGCACCAGCCCCTTCCCTGCGCACAGACCGACGGGGCGCTGGGGTCCCGCAGTGGGTCCTGTGGGGCGCTGGGATCCCGCACGGGGGGTGCAGGAGCCCTGGGGCCGTGCCAGGTCCCCAGGCGCTGCCCCCCCACCCTGCTCGCTGGGTGCAGGGCAGGGGGGGGGTCCAGCCCCCAGCCCCCCGAATGCCGCTGTCCCACGGGCGGCCCCGCGGCGGGCGCTGAGGGTCCTGCCCTGTCCCCGCAGATCTTCACCCGCCTCGGCAAGTGCTACACCTTCAACTCGGGGGGGCCAGGCCGGGAGGTGCTGACCACGCTGCAGGGCGGCGCGGGGAACGGCCTGGAGCTGATGCTCAATGTCCAGCAAGAGGAATACCTGCCCGTCTGGGGGGACACGGGTGAGGGCCCCCCCACCGCCCCGCCCGCGGCCCGGCCGCCGCCCCGCGCCCCCGACGCCCTCCCTGCCTTCCAGACGAGACCTCCTACGAGGCGGGGGTGAAGGTGCAGATCCACAGCCAGGAGGAGCCCCCCTTCATCGACCAGCTGGGCTTCGGCGTGGCGCCCGGCTTCCAGACCTTCGTGTCCTGCCAGCAGCAGCGGGTATCCGGCCGCTCTGCCCGGGCGGTGCGCGGAAGGGGCTGCGGGGGCACAGCCGCACCCCGGGCCTTGGGCAGTCCGGGCACAGCCGCAGCCATCCCTGCGGGGACGTCCCGTGCCGAGCCGTGCCGCGTGGCAGGTACCGCACCACCGGTGCGGCAGCTCTGCCGCCGCGACGGCCGGCGGCACTGTGGCATGGTGTGGGGCAGCCCCATGCCAGGACCACTCGGTCCCGCCACAGGCACCGGCTCCCGGCAGCGACCCCCCAGCCTCCTGCCGAACAGACCGTCGGCAGGGGCGGCATCCAGCTGGCGCAGCCGGACACCTAAATTTAGGTGTCTTGAGTGGGTGTCTCCATGTGTGCCAGCGCAGGCGGCAGGGAGCATGGCGGCAGCGGGAGCGTGGCCCTCGGTGCCTGTGGGCGCCTCGCTGGGCCCCGCTGCGCCCTCACCAAGTACGCTCCCCGCACCAGCCCCGGCACAGCCCCGCTGGCCACCCTGGGGAGCGTGGGGGTCCGTGCCGTCCCCTGTCATGTCTGGCTTCCATGGGCTCCCAGCCAGCGCTGCGTGCCAGTACTCGCCCGGCCCCTTCCCTCCTGCTGCGCCATCGGCTGTGGGTGATGCCGGCCCCGACACCCGGCCCCGTGCCCGGCGAGGAGGCGCAGGGGCGGGAGCGGGGTCTCTGGGGTGGTGCGTGCCCCCAGCACTGGCTCCATGGGCTGAGCTCTGCCCGAGAGACAGGGCACCACGGTGGGCTGGGGGGTGGCGATGTGGGACAGGGATGCCGGGGACGCCGGGGACACCGGGGACGCGGTGTTTTCCTTAGCCCGCGGCCGGCAGCTGGTGTACCTGCCCCCGCCCTGGGGGGACTGCAAGGCCACCCCCATCGAGTCCGACTTCTTCACCAACTACAGCATCACCGCCTGCCGCCTGGACTGCGAGACCCGCTACCTGGCCGAGAACTGCAACTGCCGCATGGTGCACATGCCGGGTGAGCCGGGGCCGGGGCCGGGGCTGGGGCCGGGGGGTGGCTGCCGCAGGGCCGGGGCGGTGGGGAGACCCTCCTGCCCCTGCGACTGCCGCCTCCCCTGCAGGCAACGCCAACGTCTGCACCCCGGAGCAGTACAAGGAGTGCGCCGACCCCGCGCTGGGTACGTACCGGGGGCAGCCCCCGCTATCGCCCTGGCCCCCGCCCCGGCCCTGCCGCCTCTGGTGTCCCAGACACCCATCCCCGGACACCCCCGGACTCACCTCTGGGACCCCTTGCCCCCCCCAGCTCCATCGCTGTGAACATGGAGCCAGTGTCCCCATGACCTTGCTTGGCGGGGTGGTGACACGCAGGTCTGGGCTCCCCCGCTGTGCCCCACCCATGGCACGCTTGTCCCGTGCCGCCGGCACCCGCCACCACCCGGGGTTTGGCCGGAGCCCAGGCTCCATCCTCGGAGCAGCATGATCCCCAGTGCGAGCAGGGGGCACGGCCACACGGTCCCAGTGGTCCCAGTCCCACCTGCACCCCCCCCAGACTTCCTGGTGAAGAAGGACAGCGAGTACTGCGCCTGCCGCACGCCCTGCGCCATGGTGCGCTACGGCAAAGAGCTCTCCATGGTGAAGATCCCCAGCAAGGCCTCCGCCAGGTACCTGGCCAAGAAGTTCAACAAGACGGAGCAGTACATCGCGTGAGTGCCACCGCCACGCCGACCCACGGCCCCGCCAGCGCATGGCGCAGCACGGTGTGACAGTGTGACACGGCATGGCACGGCCACGCGGCATCCCCCAGCATACGTGAACTGGCATGGCACGGCATGGCATGACGATGTGACACAGCACGGCATGGCTCTGTAGCATGCCCCAGCATACAAGAACCGGCACGGCACGGTGTGACAGTGTGCCACGGCACGGCACAGCCACACAATATCCCCTGGCATATGTGAACTGGCATGGCACGGCATGGCGTGACGATGTGACACAGCACGGCACGGCCCTGTGGCATGCCCAGGCATACATGACTTGGCACGGCACGGTGTGACAGTGTGCCGCGGCACGGCACAGCCACACAACATCCCCCGGTATGTGTGAACTGGCATGGCACGGCACGGCGCTGCCTCCCCTGTGCAAACCTGCCCCAGCACAGGGAAAACCACACGGCATGGCACAAAATGGCATGGCACAGCACAGCATCGCACGGCATGGCACGGCATGGCGCAGTACATCCTTGTGCCACCCCAGCACAGGGCAGACCCCTCCGTCCCATCCCGCTGTGGCACGGCACTGCCCCTCTCCCCCCCCCGCCCCGATGGCACCTGATGGCTCGTCCGTCCCTCCCGGACCCGTCTGTCCCCCCCAGGGACAACGTGCTGGTCCTGGACATCTTCTTTGAGGCCCTGAACTACGAGATGATCGAGCAGAAGAAGGCGTACGAGGTGGCGGGGCTGCTGGGTGAGTGCTCGGGGGGGGTCCCGGGGAACTGGGGGGGGGGGCGGTTCGGGAGGGCAGCCCCCCCTCTGACGCCGCCCTCCTGCCCAGGCGATATCGGGGGGCAGATGGGGCTCTTCATCGGCGCCAGCCTCCTCACCATCCTGGAGATCTTCGACTACCTGTACGAGGTGAGCGCCTGCCCGGCCCCCCCAGCCTCCCCCAGCCGTGGGGCGCTCAGAGCCGCGGCCGGGGGCTATGACCCGTCTCCGCCAGGTATTCCGGGACAAACTCCTCAGCTTCTACAAGGAGAAGAAGAGGACCCCCCGGAGCGACAGCAGCACCCTGGTAATCCCCCCCCCGCAGCCCCCCACCCCCAGCACCCCCCGGCCCTCCGGGCTGCCACCCGGCCACTGCGTCCCCCCTCCCCTGGCACAGCCGGCAAGGGGGGGCCTCGCACCTCATCCCACCCATCTGCTGCTCGGCCTCATCCCGCCCCGGGACCGGCACCATCTCCCGCTCGGACCCCACGCGCTCATTCGCTCCTCTCTGTCCGTCCGTCTGTCCGTCCGTCCGTCCGTCCTGCGCCCCCGCCACCTGCCAGGAGCATCCAGCGGTGCCAGGCAGCCCCGCTGCCCCGCTCCCTCCGGGGCCCAGGTAGTGATCCCGGCTCTGCACCCGGGGGGGTCACAGGGGTCCCCGGCCGGGGCGCAGCGAGGAGGACGCAGCCACGGCCCCGCAGCGGGGCTGTGACCCCCCCCCCGGGGGCAGGGACCCCCCCATTCCCCTGCAGGCGGGCCCTGGGGGTCCGCGTCCCCCTCCCTCCATCCCAGGCTTTTCTTGGCATCATCCCTGGAGCCGGTGCGTGGGGGCTGCCCCCCCCCGGCTCCGCTCCCATCCTCATGCATCGCTCCCCGTCACCGTGTCCCCCCCTGCCCAGGGCCCCCCCCACCCCCTTGGCCTGGCCGGGGACCCCCCAACGCCCCCCCCGGGACGCTGCGGGGCAGGCGGGAGCCCCGGCCCTGGGGGAGGCTGGCTGCTTGGGGACAGGGGGGGGACAGGGACAGTCTTGCTCTACAGCGGGGGCGAGCTGGCCCCCCCGGAGCTGGGGGGGCTGCTGGGGCAGAGCTGGGATGGGGGCAGCCCAAGGGGCGCGGGAGGGGGTGGCAGAGCCCCCCAGCACGGCGGAGGACAGCAGCACAGCAGGGGTGCGGGGGGCAGCCCCCCATCACCCCCAGCCCCCCCTGACCGCCCCCCCCGCCCTGTCCCCAGAGCGCCCGTCGCCCCCTGCGCTGCCACGCGGACGGTCTCAGCTTCGCCCCGAACGTGCTACCTCGTCACCCGGCTCTAGGCGCCTTCGAGGAGTTCGCCTGCTGAGGGGCCAACCCGCGCCCCCCCGCTGGGCCGGGGGGAACTGGGGGGGCTGCTGGCAGCAGACCCGGGTGCCCCCGCCGCCCTGCCCCGCCGGGACCCAGGGACCCCCCACGGCCACGGGGCCGGCACCGGGCCCCGAGGTGCCCTGCTCTGGGCCCCCCCCGAGGGTGTGGCGGGGGGCTGCGGGCGGTGGGGCCCCCCCGGCCCCGCTCCCGTGTACCTGCATGTGCTGCTTGCGCCCGCGCCCCTCCCCGCTGCGCTGTACATGCGACGCCCGCTCGCTGCGGCCCCCCACCCCATTAAAGAGCTGCCCCCAGCCCTGGCTCCTGTGCTGCTGGCAGGGGGGACAGGGACAGGGCCGTGCCGTGGGGCTGGGGGTGGTGGGGGGCCGGTACGCGGCAGCCGGGGGGTCCCCAGTGCCCCAGGAAGGAGGCGGCAGGCGCTGGGGAGCGGGAAGCTCTTTATGGAGGTAACAAACACGCACGTTCACCCACGTACAGCAGCATGGTAGAAAAGAAATGGGGTGCCCTCCCCGCCCTGGGGAGCTGGCACCTGGGACCCCCTCCCCTGCTGGAGAGGGGGCCAGGGGGGAGGAGGAGGAGGGGGGAGAGGAGGAGTGGGGGGTCCCACCCCACTGGGGTCCCCGTGCCTGGTCCCGGAGGGTCCTGCCCCTCCACCAGCACCATGGGCCCGTGGTGGGCTCCGTGCGCTCTCGGCCAGCCCCGGGAGCAGCCCCGGCCCCGCCGGGGGGTGGGGGGGTCGGGGGGGCCCCACCAGCGCCCCACAGCTGGGGCAGAACCGGAGCGGCGTTGGGTTAAAAAAACCTAATAAATACGGGGCTGGGGAGGGGGCTGCGGTTCTGGGGTGCCGGCACCTTGCTCCTCGCCTCGCGTCCCCCCACCGCTGCCCTGGGGGGCTGTCCCCTCCCCATCGCTGCCAGGAGCGTGCCAGGAGCCGGGGTGCTGCCCCCCGGCTCAGCGTGGGGCCGGGCCAGCGCCGGGGGGGCCCTAGGGAGGGCAGAAGTCTGTGAAGTAGGGGTGCTGGAGAGCCTCCTCTGCCGATATCCGCTGCACCGGGTTGCACTTCAGCAGGTTCTGGGGGGGGGGAGAGGCAGGAGGTGAGGCCGAGGGGGGGCGAGCCACGGCCCCCCCCGCCCCACAGCCGCCCCAGACAGGCGTGGGGCTGCGAGGGGAGAGGGCACCCACCCCAAGAGGCCAAAACCCCCGTCTCCCTCCCGGGGAAGCCCTGCGGTGCGGGCAGGAGGGACGGGCAGAGCGCTCACCTGCAGCAGGTCCCGGCCGGTGGCGTTCAGCTTGGGGACCACGTTGACCAGGGAGGTGGTGGCGGGGTACATGGGGTAGGGCTGGGGACAGAGAGGTGAGCCCCGGCCGCCCGGCCCCCCGCCCCGGCCCCCCCGCACGCCCCGGCCTCACCTTGTAGTCCGGCAGCTTGGCCATGGCCGGCCACTGCTCCTCCGTGGGGGTTCCCAGCAGCGTAGGGACGGCAGCGGTCAAGGGCCACCGCTGGAGCCACCCATCACCCAGCCCGCCCCTGCCTCACCGGGGCAGAGCCCCCTCCTGTTCCCCGGCCCGGGAGAGGGGTGCGCCCCCCCCCCACCGCAGCCCCCGCGCGGCACCGGAAGGATATCGGAAAATCCTTTTCAGCTGGTCGTCCACGTCGTTCCCCGGGAACAGGGGCCGCCCCGCGTTGGCCAGCTCTAGGGAAGAGAGGGGATGAGCCCTGCGGCCCCACGGCGCCGGCAGCCGGAGCCCCCTGTGCCGGCAGCCCCCTGTGCCGGCACTACCTGCGAAGATGCAGCCGGCTGACCACATGTCAATGGAGGTGGAGTAAAGCTTGGCACCGAAGAGCACGTCCGGGGGCCGATACCACAGCGTGACGACCTGCGCAGAGGGACAGGGGAGATGCTCAGCCAGCCGGGGGATGGGACGGCCGAGCCCCCCCCGTCCCGGGGAAGGCCTCCAGCGAAAGCGCAGACCTCCCAGCTCACCTCCGCCGAGTAACAGCGCACGGGGATGCCGAAGGCCCGGGCCAGGCCAAAGTCAGCCAGTTTGAGTTCCCCGTTCTGCAGCGAGAGCACCGTGTCAGTGGGACTTCGCAGGGGACGCCCCGTCCTGCTGCCTGCCCCACGCCTCGGGGCGGGCGGCAGCTGCTGCTCCAGACCCTTCGCCCTTTCCCGTTGACCAGAAACACAAGGGAGAGACAGAGCCGCGAGCTGGGGACAGACAGCCCTCCGCTCCCCGGCACAACCCCACTCCCGGCTCAGCCAGGGCGCCTGATGCCGGCACGCAGCCCCGGCCGCCGCCCGCTCGCCGGCCCTCACCCTGTTAATGAGCAGGTTCTGGGGTTTGAGGTCTCGGTGCAGGACGTTGCGGCTGTGGCAGAAGGCGAGGCCCTTCAGCAGCTGGTACATGAACGACTGCGGGAAAGAGCGCGGGCTCAGGCGGGACGCATCAGCCCCTCCGACGCCGCGCTCCGGTTCTTGTGACAGCCCACGATGCCGCAGCCGGGGCGGGAGGAGCAGCGGGTCCCCCGAGGGCTTCCAGAGCCCTCCCAAACGCACCTTGACGATCTCTGGGTCCAAGTCCCCGTTGCAGCTATCGAAGTACTTTTTCAGGTCCTGGGGAGAAGCGAGCGGGGGCCGCGTCAGGGGGCGGCGGGGGCCGGGAGCAGCGACCCCGGCCTCGGCACCGCTCCGGCACCGGCACCCACCTGGTCGCAGAACTCGAAGACCAGGGTCAGCTTCTTGTCGCTGTGCAGGACGTCGTGGAGCCTGCGAGGGGAGGGGGGGAGCCTGAGGCCCCGCACCGCCCGGCCCCGGGGAGGGGGACGGGGCTCCCCGCCGGCCCCGGGGGCACCCGAGGGGGGGCGGCCCCCCGCCACCCCCCGCCTCGCAGCCCCCCCCCCCTTGCCTGACGATGTTCTTGTGCTTCAGCTCCTTGAGCAGACAGATCTCCCGCAGCGCCGAGCTGGGCACGCCCTGCCGAGAGAGGGGCGCGCTCGGGGGGGCTCGGGGGGGCCCGGCACCGGCACCGGCCCCGGCCCCGAGCCCCCGGCCCGGGCCCCCCACCCTCACCTCGTCGTCATCGTCCAGCCGCACCCGCTTCAGCGCCACGATCTCGTGCGTCTCCCGGTTCTTGGCCTTGAACACGGTCCCGTAGGTGCCTGCGGGAGGCCGGGTCACGGCCGGGCCGGGTCACCGCCGCACCGGGCCCCCGGCCCCGGGCCGCGCACCCACCCGGGCCCTCCCGCACCGCCCCGGCCCCGGCCCCGGCCCCGGCCCCGGCCCCGGCCCCGGCCGCACCTTCCCCGATCTTTTCCAGCTTCTCGTATTTCTGCATCGCGCCGCGCTCCGCTCCGGCCCCGCCGCCCCGGCCCCGCCGCCGCCGCCGCCACACCTCCCGGCAGCCCCTGCGATCGCCACGCCCCCTCCGCCACACCTCCCGGCAGCCCCTGCGACCGCCACGCCCCCTCCGCCCACACCTCCCGGCAGGCCCTACCGGCCACGCCCCCTCCGCCACGTCTCCCGGCAGCCCCCGCGACCGCCACGCCCGCGCCACACCTCCCGGCAGCCCCCGCGCCGGCCACGCCCCCGGCATCCGTCACCACCCCTCCCGGCGCCGGCCACGCCCCCAGCCACACCTTCACCCCCCCACCGCCCCCCCGCGCCCTCCGAGGTTCCGGGTTCGATCCCCGGGACCGCCCGCCCCTCCCCGGGGCATCGCGGCACCGGACCCGGCCGCGGCGGGGTTCCATGCGGGGCCCGCGGGGGGACGGTGACCGCGCCCGCCGGTGCCAGTGCCGGTGCGGACCCGCCCGGTGCCGCCCCGCCCCGCCCCGCCCCGGCGCGCTCCCGCTGCCGCTCCGCCCCGCGGGGCCGCGCAGACCCGCCCGGCGCGGCGGGACTCTCCGGTAAGCGGCGGGGCCGGGAGCGGGAGCCGCGCGGGCGCCCCCGGAGGCGGCGGGGCTGGCGGGGTGCGGCAGGGCCGGTCCCGTCCCGTCCCGTCCCGTCCCGTCCCGTCCCGGTCCCGTCCCGGTGTTGCCCGCCCGCCCGGTGCCGCCCGCGCCCCGCCGGTGCCGCTCCCCGCTGCCGCCCCGCCGTGCCCCGCACCCTGCCCCTGCCGCTCCCCCCCCGTGCGGGCACGACCTGAGCCCCACGGGAGCCCCGGGCCCGGCCCCCCCACCCCACCCGGGACGGGACCCCGGGGCGCTGCACCGGCCCAGCGGCTCCTCCCGGGGCACCGAGTCCCGGCCCGGCCGCGGCCCCGCTTCCCCCCGCCGCCTCCTCGGGGACCCCCTGGGGGGGCCCAGCCGCGGGACGGGGGGAGCCCGGGGCGGGGGAGAAGCGGGGGGGGCCGCAGGCCGTGTCCCGGGCGGGGGGGCCGGGGGGCTCCGTGCCGCCCCCCGCGCCCTCCTGGGTGCCCCGGCTCCTCCGGCCGGGGTGGAGGTGCCCCCCCGCCTGCTGGCATCCCCCGGGACCCCCCAGGACCCTCCCGGGCTCCCCTCCTGCCGCCCCGCAGCCAGCTGCCACGGCTCTGCCGGCTGGGACGTCGCACCTCGGCCCCTTCCCGCCAGGACGCTGCGGGAGGCGGGAGCGCTGGGATCACGCTGCCGCCACGCTTCAGCTCTTCTCGTCTTTTTCTCTTCCAGCGGGTGCCCGGCGGCTCCATGCCCTTCCCTCCCGCCCGCTGAGCCCGACAGCGACCCTCGGCAGGTGAGAAACGTGGGGCCGGGGAGCGGACCCGGCGTGTGCCGCCCCGTCGACCAGCCGGCTGCGGCCGTCCCGCGCCCACTGGCTCCCTCCGAGCGGAGGGAGCGTCCTGCGGCTCAGCCCCATCCCGGCGCGTCCCCACGGGCGTCCCTATCCCCCGCCGCCCAGGGGTTCGCGCCCACCCGGCACGGCGCTTGCCGGGAGCCGCCATGTGCCGTGCTGGGTGGTGAGCGGTGCTGCCCACTTGCGAAACTCTGCCAGGGGTTGAGCAACGCCGGGCACGGGTCCAGCCCCGCTGCTCTCCCACTCACGCTCTGGCGTGGGCTCCCACGGCCCCGGAGCGGGGACGGCGCTGCCCTGAGTCGGGTCCTCGGGACGGGGGGGCAGCAGGTCCTGGGGGACACGGCACCTACGGCTGCCCCTGAGCCGCTTGGTGCGGGCAGGGACGGGGCCAGAGCTGGTCCCCAGGGGCAAACGGGGCTGCGCCCCACCTCTCCTGCCAGAGAGACCCCCGCGGTCTCTGATCTCGCGTCAGGAGACAGGATTGCTCTGGGGGGGAATTGTGTCGGCGGCTCGGTGGTGGTCCCCGGGGCTGCGGGGAGGGGTCCGTCCCCCTTCCCTCTGTGTGGCGGCTCTGGTCACGACCCGTGGGGTCCCGCCGGGGGTTCAGCCCCAAGGCCGGTGGGGGCCACCCAGCCCCGCTGTCGTGCCCTTCGGGGTCGCTGCACCGCTTCAAGCGGCTGCCAGAAGCGCGGGATTTGATCGCCCTAACAACCCTCCTGGCGCTGGCGCCTGCGCCTCCCGCGGGCAGCCCTTCCGCCCCGGCCTCCTCCGGAACTGGGGGCCAGGAGCCAGGGCAGGGCTGGCCCCAAGCCCAGGCAGGGGCTGCGGTGGGTGGGCTCTGCCCCACACCCCCTCGCTGCTCCCCAGCCCCCCGGTGCTGCCCCGCGCCACTGCGGGAGGATTCCGGCTGCGCCCCCCTCGCTGCCCTTCTGCCTGTACCTCGCAGGTGCGGGGTCCTGCCCGGCCACGTGCCCTCCCGAGGGACGCTGCCGTCGGTGTCTGTAGGTGAAGGCGCACGGTGGGGCCGGCTCTGGGGGGTCCCCGCACCGGTGAGGGACACCCCGTGACTGCGCAGCCTCTCCCTGCCCAGCTTTGCTCCGCGCCGCTGCAGCCAGAGCGGTGCGAGTGCCGCAGGGTGGGCTCGGGGCTCCCCAGGGTGGGCAGGGACATTGCAGGGGACAGGGGCGGCAGGAGCGTCCCCCATCCCGCCCTGTCCTGTCCCATCCCAGGGATGGCATGGGGGACGCTCCAGCCGCCCCCGTCCCCTGCAACGTCCCACGGATGGGATGGGGGGGTGGCCCAGCCCCGCAGCGGTGACCCCTGCCCGGGGATGCCGGCGGAAGGGAGGGGGCCGTGGGAGCCGCCACCTGGCCGGGTCCCCATGCCGAGCTGCGGGGTGGGGGAGTCTGGCCGTGGTCCCCAGCGCGGCCCCCGTAAGCGCAGCCCTGTCATTAGAGGGGACCGGGTGGCCGCAGGGACCGGGCTGGCTGCCCGAGGACGCTGTGCTGGGGCTTGCGGGGGCGCCGAAGCCGGCGGGGGGGCACAGGCTGCCCCCGGCTCCTCCCCACTCTCTGCCCCATATCTGCCCGCCCCACACCCAGCATGTCGTGGTGCCTGTCCCGTCACGGGACCCCGAGCACTGTGCCCATGTGGGCGAAGCCCCCGGTGCCGGCTCCTGCCTGCGCTCCTGGGGCTGTGGGGTTGTGTCCCCTCCGTGTCCCCCCTGGCCCCCCAAACCAGCTGCTCTGCGGGGCAGGAGCGCGGCCTCTCCATTGGCACTCGCCCATCCCCGGCCACCGGCTCTCGCCGCTGGCTGCCCCCGTGCCCAGCGGGAGCCGCGGCGCAGAGGTGGGGCTGCCCGAGGAGCCGTTCCGGGACTTGGCACCGCCGCTCTGTTTGGATAAAGTGGCCTGGTGCAGGCTTGCTGAAACAAAGACTCCCGCTGCTGCCGCCGCTGCTGATTTTTTTTCTTCCGCGCCGGTATAAAAGCTCCCGGTGGCGGCCAGCGCTCGGCAGCTCGCGGTGCGACGGGGCAGAGTGCGGCTGCCCGCTGCCCGCTGCCCCCAGCCCCGCTCCGGCCCTGCGGCGGAGGGCAGGGGCTCGGCCCGTGGGAGAGGGAGCCGGAGGAGCCGTGCTGGCCGAGGGCCCCGCCGTGCCGACGGCCTCGCTTCGTCTCCCGCTGGGGCAGGTGCCTGTCCCGGGGGACGCCCACCGGCTGGACAGGCGCCCAGCAGCCTCCGCGGGAAGCCGCAGCCTTGCCGGGTCGGTGGGCGATGGGGTGAGTGGGGCAGAACCGCCTGCCCGTGCCGGGGCTGGCGGGGGACAAGAGCGGCATGGCCGGGCTCACGCCTCTCCAGCCTCCGGGCAGCCGCGGGTGGGTGGGTGTACGGCCCCTGGCCCTGCCACGACTGACGGTGCGGAGGGCTGCACCCAGCCCTCCCCATGGCCAGGACCCCACGGCAGCCACCGGGGACCAAGGGGTCAGTGCCGGTGCACGTCCCAGGGTGGCACGCGGAGCCCGGCACCGCGGCAGCGGGTCCGTGGGGGTGGCAGCTGTGCCTCCCCTTCCCAGGGCTGGGCCGGGGACAGCGGTGGGGACCGCCGGCTGGGGCGGCAGGAGCCTCTCGTGGGGGGTCCGGTGCTGCACGGGGGGTCCTGGCCTCTCCCGGTCTGGCAAGGGGGCTGTGGCGGTGGGGTGGTGGGGGGCCGGCAGCTGCGGTGGGAGGGAGCATGCTGCCGGGCCCCATCCTGCGGGGTCCGTGGGGCAGCCCCTGCCCATGGCCCCCCCTGCCTGCCATCCCCCCCAGGGCCAGTCCCCTGGCACGGCAGTGGCACCAGCATGGGCGTGGGCGCGGAGTCTCAGTGCCGTGATTCATCTCCCGGATCCGGCGGTTTCGAGGTCGCGGGGCGGGGGGTGCGCGGGGTGGGTGGGGGAAGGATATTTTTGGTGGCAGCTTCTAAAGTTGCAGTGTCTAGAAAACCTCTGCCGGGGCGGGAGCTGTGCCGCGGGCAGCGTTGTCCCAGCCCTGCTCCGTCCCGCGGTGTCCGCTGCGGCGATGGAGGGGGTGCTGGCCCCCAGGTGGGCATCCTGGAGGCGCTCGGGGCGGCGGGATCTCCCGGGGGTCTCCCGGTGCAGCCAGGTGAGCTGGGCAGGAGGGAGCGGGGGGCCAGGAGCAGCTGCGCCCTGTGCCACGCAGACCCCGCGGAGCCAGCTGGGGACCGGCGCTGGGCTCCCCGGCTGTGCGGGGGGTGGCTGCACCGCCTGCCCACGAGCCCCCCGCTTTCGGCAGCCACCGGCCCTTGGGCGCGGGGCATGGGTGCTGCCTGGGAAGCGAGGGGCTGCTGGGGGCTCTGGGTGGTCTCCTGCCCTCAGGGCACGCCGCCGGCCCCCCCCGGCACTGCTCTCCGTTTCGGGGTGCAGGGAGCTGGGGCTCGTGCCCTGCCCGTGCAGGTGGGAAGCCAGCGCATGGCCAGTGTGGGTGCCGGCGGTGCACGCTGGAGCTGCCCGGTGGTGCAGCAGAGCCTGGGCATCGTCGGGGTCCAGGTGCAGCTCTGCCTTGGGGTGCTGCCCGTGGGGGAGAGGGTGCTGGTGCAGCCCCAGGGGCAGTGCCGGCTGCGGCTCCGAGCCTGGTCAGCATCTGCAGGCTGCGCTCCCGACGGCAGCGGGTGACGGGGGAGCCCATCCTGCCAGGCTGCGGGCAGCGAGTGTCAACCTGTGGTGGCTGAGCGCCGTGGCCCCTGCTCGGGTGCTCTGGAACCCTGCGCCGCAGCGAGGACGGGCTCCGGTGAGCGCCCGCAGCAGGGCAGGGTGGCCCGTGCTGGTGTCCCCCGTCCCAGCTGAGGAGCCTGGGGAGGTCCTGTGCCTGTCGGGGAGCCAGGAGCCAGTGCAGCATCGCTGCTGGCAGCAGGCAGAGATGGCAAGGGTAGAATGGGGTGACAGGCCTGGGGGGCACAGAGCCCCCCTGGGGCAGCCGTCCCTGTCCCCGGGCTGGGACGTGGGGTCTGCGTGGCCGGGGCCACGGGGCCGGGACCCCTCGCTCTCCCCTTCCACGGGGCCGGGGCGCAGCCTCGCCGTGCCGGGCAGGCTGGGGAGCACGGGGCATGTCCGCTCGGCGTGATGGGCGCAGCCCGACCCGCACCAGGCTCACCCTGCCGTGATTTCGCCTGGAAATGGGACACGAGCAGTTCCCGGGGGGCGGCTGCCAGCGGGAGGATGGCGCGGGTCACCGTGTGTTGTGTGTCACTGGGGTGTCAGCCAGGCGGTGCATGAGTGGAGGCCGGCAAATGTGGCTCCGCCGGCTCTCGACCAGATGCGGCATGGTGGTCGCCGTCAGCCTCGCCTCTGGCCGCGGGCACAAACGCGCACGGCACGTGTGTGTGTCTGCGTGTGTTTGTGTGCTGATCCCGCGTCGGGGACCTTCTCCCGGTGCTGCTGTTGCCAACTCATCCCCAGCCCGGGTGACGTGGTGCGAGGAGGTGTGGTGCTGCCGGCGGCAGGGGGGTTCCCGTGGCACCGGCACAGGGGAGTGGGCAGCTGGGCTCTGGCTACCCCAGGGCTCCCCCCCGGCTCCCCCCGCTCCCTGTGCCGTCCCCGTTGCAGGGTTTTGGCTCCGTGCTGCGGACGGGGACGCCCCGGCCGCGGAAGGGCTGGCGGCAGCGTTGCCTCACTTCCCGCCTTGCTCAACCTGCCGCCGGCCTGGCCTCCCCTCCCGGCCCGCGCGATGCCGGTGGTGGGGCTGGGCGCAGGAGGGGGCCGGGGGCGCACGGGCCCCGTGGGGCAGCCCCCACAGCGGTGTGGGGCGTGGGGCCGGGCCCTCTAATCGCCTCAGCGGATCAGGCGGGCAGGCCGAGGCCGGTCCCAGGAATGCAGCTCCGGCACCGGCGGGAGCCGCCGAGCCGGCTCGCGCACAGGCGCTGATCGGAGCCAGCTGGTAATTAGCGGCGCGGCATTGGCAGCCCGTGGCCATATCTGCGGACCTGCCCCGCTTATCGGAGCGGCCTGTTCCCTCGCACAAGGGGCCATTGTGCTGCGCCGCCGGCCCGGGGAGGCCGCATGCAGGGCGCGGCATGGCACGGCGGGGCTGGCGCTGCTGCGGGCGCTGCTGCCGCCCCAGCCCCTCTGCCAGCCCGGCCCCGCACGGCGCAGCCGGAGCGCACAGCCCCAACGGCTGGGCCCGGAGCAGGGCGAGGTGGTGGCACCGCAGCCCTGCAGGTGCCTGGAGCCGTGTGGTGCCGGCGGCACAGTGCTGAGTGCCGACACCAGCAAAGCTGCAGTGGGGCAGCCCCACAACCGCTGGGCATCCCGTCTCATCGGACCTGTCACCCTGCCGTCGCCCCATCCCGGGGTGCAGGAGCGCCCTGGGGAGCGGGGCCGGCAGCAGGGTAGGTGGGCACCCACCCAGCGCGGTGCCTGGGGCAGCCGCGGGAGCTCCCTGTGCGGGCTGGCTTGTGGGCTCTTCTCTGCAGGGCTGGCACGAGCCGCTGAGCCGTTCCCGGCCGGCTGCCCAGCCGTGCCTGCCGGGTGACTCAGCCACCACCATGGAAAGCAGAAGTCACCCCCTTCCCGGTCACCGTCACCCTTTCCAGCGGGGTCAGGCCACGGGCTCCCAGGCGCCGCGTGTCCCCTGCACAGCCTGCCCTGGCACCGTCCTCCCCGGTCCCCAGGGTGACACCGCCACAGCCCGGGGGCAAGGGGCTGGCAGGGCAGGGTGCTGGGAGCTCCCAGTTTCGGGCGAGGGGCAGGCGGCTGGCTGCCCCCAGGCAGTGCTGGGGCTGGCACCTGGCTTCCCGGCACCCAGAGCCGGTGAGATCGCGGCTCGGGGCCGCTTCCCAGCTCGGCGTTCCCCGAGAACAATCCCAAGTGTGTTCCCAGGCTTCTAATCCCTGCGAGCTGCCAAGGGGATTAAACCCAAAAAGCTGCTTAGGGCCAGGGAGTGGCGAGCGCCTTCCCGTGCCAGAGCCCCAGCACTGCCGGCCATGGTGGCCCAGTGCCGCATCCCCGCGATGGGTGGGATGAGGGCACCATCCTGCGGGGAGCTCGGCCCAGGTGTGACGCTGGTGGGGTCCCCGCGGTGCAGCCAGGGTGGCACAAAGGTGCTGGCTGTGCCCGGCTGGTCGCTCGCTGATGATGAGCCTCCCCGTGGGCTCTGCCCCCCGCTCCGGTGCCCTGGAGCCCCCCGCTCCTGGCAGCTGCTCTCTCTGGCACTGGAGAGCCCCTGCACCCCGCTTGCTGGTCCCAGTCCGGGTGCCCCGTGCAGGGATGGGACCCCTCGGCACCGCCCTCGAGTCTCCCTGCAAGGCGGTTCGGGGGTCCTGGCTCGATTTGGGGAGGGGGAATGGAGGCGCTGGCTTGTTCCCCACCAGTTCCAGCTCCGCTGGGTCTCAGCAGGTGCACTGGTGAGATGGGAGCTGTGCCGGATCGGCTCCCTGCTACCGATGCCACGGTGGGGGGGCTGCAGCCAGCCCCTCTCAGGCATGGCTCTATGGGGTGCACAGGTTGGGGGATGCCAATCCCGAGTAGGGGGGGGAAGTTTTGGCCGCTGGCTGCGGCTTGGCGGGCGCCCCAGGAGAGCGGCGTGGTGGATGGGCTAATCTGCGCTCGCTCGGCTGGAATGTGGATGTGCTGGCTCTGGCCCCGGATGGGGAGCGGGGATTAGGGAGCAGCCAGAGCCGGGTAGTGCTGAACCTAGGAGAAGGTATGATCCGGTGCTGCCGCCAGGCTCGAGGAGCCGTGGCCTTGGCAGGTGCCGAAGCCGGGTCTCCTCAAGCCTGACGGCAGCCACCATGCTTGCACCCCAGGGTGCCCATGGGGGACGGCGTGGCAGGAGGGGTGCCGGTGATGGTGACGAGGATGGTGATGGTGAGCCACCCATGTGAGACGCAGTCATCCGTCACCACCCTCCTCGGTCCCTGCCGTCACGTGGGGCCACCTCCCGCGGCAATAAACCCGGCACACCAGTGCCAGAGGGGTCAGCCTGGTGCCCGGGAGCTGCCGAGGGGCAAGTGTGGGGCGAAGATGGCCGGTGGGCAGGTGTGGGGGGCCGGCATGGGGGTGCTGGGGGGCTTGCAGGGCTGGGGGGGTGGTTTGGTCACCAGTTGTCCATCTGAGGGGGCAGTCACTGCTGCTGCCCCCCCGGGGGTCTGGCACCCTGCCTGCACCCCGCGGGGCTGGGCGCGTGCCCGGGGTCCTGCCGGGGGGGCTGGGTCCCCTCCCGCTGCCCCGGCTCCGCTCCCCTCCTGGCGTTTGTCTTGGCCCCCGCTCTCCCGCTCCCGCCGGCAGCCAAGACAAACCAGCCCGGAGCCGGCCTGGGGCCAGCCCTGCCCGCGCCTCACCCCGGCCCCCCGAAACGCCGAGGAGGGGCAGACCCCGACCCCTGCCCGCGGCTCTGCTCCGGGGGCGGCAGTGGCACCCGGTGCCTGGGAAAGGCAGGGCGCAGCCGGGGGGGCACCGGCCGTGCCCTGAGCACCCCTCTCTGCCCCCAGGTTATGCTGCCCCGACCGCGTCCCCTGAGCCCCCGCGAGAAGGAGAAGGGCTAAGCCGGCCGTCCCGGGGCGCCGCGCCAGCGTCATGACCCACTCCCAGGTGTCCTCCGAGATCCACCACATCGTCTCCTCCGCCTTCCAGAGCGTAAGTGCCGCGGCGGGCATGGCCCCATGGCTGCTGGGGGGCACGGTGGGGCTGCACCCGCTGCCGCTGCCCGGCCGGGCAAGGGGTGCCACGGCACGGCCCTCCCGCCACGCTGCACCACGGGGTAGTGCCGCATTGCCTGGCCGCCGGGCAGGGCTGTGGCGTGCCGGCAGAGCAGTGTGGCACCTGCCCTGTTGCACGGCCATGGGGCAGGGCTGTGCCCCACAGCAGCCAGCCTAGGGCAGGCTGAGCCGTGCCGCAGCAGTGGCTGCCCTTGAGGCAGGTGCTGCCGGGACACGTTGGGCCGGGGCCGCCGGCTCTGCCGGTGCCGCTCGCCTGCCCCAGCTGTGCGGGGTGCCAGCAGTGCCAGCGCCACACAGCCGTTGTGTGGGTTCGCCCGGGATCAGAGTTAATGATTAACCCTTTGTGTCGCGCTGCGCGACTGCCCGGTGCAGTTGGGCAAGTCCCCATCTCCGCGCACGTGACCGGGGATGGGACCTGTGGCCCCTTCCCCGTGGCTCCGACACCCATGGATTTCCTCGTGGGCTACCGGGTAAGCTGTGGCCTCACCGGGGCTGCCGCACTGGCAGGTCACTAATCCCGCTGGCTCCCGGCCAGGGGCACCCATCCCCACCTGTGCCAGGGCTGTAGCTGGGCCCGGCGGAGCCGCGGGCGTCCCACGGGCAAGGGAGCGTGCCGAGCACGCAGGGACGTGGGCATTGCCTCGGGATGGGGCGCTGGCTTGGGAGCAGCTCAGCCCCGCTGGCCGCTGGCGGGGCCTCCCGGGCCACGGTGCACGTGGGGACATGGGCGCTCGATCACGCCAGGCTGGGGACGAGGCAGGTTTGGTGAGGGGGCCCTGGGCATCACCGCGGGCAGGGTCAGCGTGAGGGCGCCGGGGGCCAGAGGAGCCGGGCCATGGGCAAGGCAGGGACGTACGGCGTGGTCGCGGCACAGGCAGCAAGTCCAAGGTTATTTTGGGGCTGGGAGGATGATGGAGTCGGGGCACGGGGGTGCGGAGGGGTCAGGGCAGGGAGGTTTGGGGGCTGGTGGGGGGCTGCCTCGCCGGGTGCCGCGGGAGGACAGAGACCGGTGGGTTCACGGGGTGCAGCGCTGCGGGCGCTGGGCCGTGGCCAGAGGGTCTGGAAGGGCCGTGGGGTGTCAGAAGGGGGGTCAGGGGCCGGCGGAGGGGACGTGGCAGCACCGGGGGGATGTGGGCAGAGGACGTGGCTTGACGCTGCCGTTGTCACGTGGTGGCCTCGATGCCGCGGGTGGTGGGTACCATGGGACGGCGAGGGTCTGCTCGCTCCCTGTCACCCCCATCCCGGGCAGGGCGCGGGGGCTTTGGGGTCACCGCACAGTGGGGACCGTCACCGGGGGACCACGGCTCTGCCTGAGGACACAACGCCTGGGCTGGGCTGTTGCCAGGCTGGGGGGGGGCTGGGGGGGGTTTGGGACTGTGGCACAGTCCTGCCCAGGCACGTGCCGTGGGGCACCGACTCAGGGTGCCGGGCTGTCCCCAGGGAGGCTGGCACCCCCCACGGCCGCTGCCCAGGGGTGTCCCAGCAGGCAGGGCCTGGCACCCGCCGCCCCGGCAGGGGACGGTGCCGGGGGGGTGCCCACCCCGGCCCCCTACCACATCTGGGCAGCACCGTCCCCCCCGTCCCTCCCCGTCCCCCTCCTCCCGGTGCCCCCCCCGGGGACTGGGACCTGTCTCATCCCGGGGGGGTCATTGGGGGGGGCAGGACAGGGCAGGGCCCGTCCCCCCCCCCGAGCTGAGTGCTGCGGGCAGGTCCGGGGGGGCCGTGGCGGGGTGGGGGGGGGGTCGGCAGCGCAGCGCCAGCAGTGCCGGGGGGGCAAAGCTCCCGCCTTACCGGGTGGGGGGAGCACGTTACCGGGGGGAAGCCGTGCATTACCGGGGAGGGGGGGGGGCAGCACAGCCCGGGGGTGACGGTGCAGCCCGACCCGGCCCGTGCAGCACCGGGCGGGGGGGTGGGGGGCAGTGCGCACCCGAGGGGGGGTCGTCGTGCGGCCGCGAGCGGAGTCGGTGCGTTCCCGGGGGCCCGTGCACCGGCGGGGGGCGGCTGTGCCTCCGGGGGGGCCGGTGCGTTCCGGGGGGGGTGTCGGTGCATTCCGGGGGGGTGTCGGTGCATTCCGGGGGGTGTCGGTGCATTCCCGGGGGGGGTCGGTGCATTCCGGGGGGGGGGTCGGTGCATTCCGGGGGGGGTCCGTGCATTCCGGGGGGGGTCGGTGCATTCCCGGGGGGGGGGTCGGTGCATTCCGGGGGGGGTCCGTGCATTCCGGGGGGGGTCGGTGCATTCCCGGGGGGGGGGGTCGGTGCATTCCGGGGGGGGTCGGTGCATTCCGCGGGGGGGGGGGCGGAGCTCGGCCGGGGGGGGCCGCGCGTTACCGGCGGGTCGGTGCATCCCCGGGGGGGGGGCCGGAGCTCGGCCGGGGGGGGCCGGCGCAGCCCGATGCTGCGGGCGCAGCCGGTGCCCTCTGCGCGCCGCTGTCACCTTGAGGCGGGCGCGGGGCGGCTCCGTCAATATTTGGCGAGGCGGGGGAAGCAGCCGCCGCCCCCCCCCGCCGCCCCATCCCCGGCCGGGCCGCGCCGTCCCCGATAAAGCGCTGCGGGAGCTGCGGCGGGAGCGCGGCTCCGCCATGACTCAGGTAGGACCGCCCGGGCGGGGACGCGCCCCCCCCCCCGCACCCCCCAGACCCGCACCCCCCCCCCCCGCACCCCTTTGCACCCACTGCCTCCCCCTGACCCCCCCAGCCCTGCACCCCTGTACCCCCCGGCAGCCCCGCACCCCCTGCACCCCCAGCCCAGCGGTCCCCCCCCTTGCACCCCAGCACCCACAGCTGGGGCACCCAGCGGCACCCAGCAGCGCCGGGACGGGGGCACAGCACCCGTGGCGGGGCACGGCACCAGGGCACGGCAATGGGGGTGCCGGGTCCGGGCTGAGCGGGGAGCAGGGCGCTGGGGTACACAGGGGGTACCGCAGCGGGGCACGGTGCCGGGGGTACACGGGGGGGGGCACAGCACCAGGGCATGGCGCTGGGGGTGCTGGGTCAGGGCTTACTGGGGAGCATGGCACCGGGGTGCTGGGGTACACATGGGGGGAGTGCGGCTCCAGGAATGCCGGGTTGGGGCTGCACGGGGGAGCAGGGCACTGGGGATACCGGGGGTACACGGGGACAGCACGGCACCGGCGCACGGCGCTGGGGATGCCGGGTCGGGCTGCACGGGGGAGCAGGGCTCCGGGGTGCTGGGGTACGTGCAGGGGAAGCGTGGCACTGGAGCGCGGCGCTGAGGCTGGGGGGCACGGGGTGCGCTGGGTGAAAATGGCGCAGCGGGCGCAGCCGGGGTGCACAGCCCATGGGGTGCCAGCGGGCATGTCCCTTGGGTGCAGGGTCTTTGGGGACCCCGGAGAGCTGCCGTCCGGGGTGCCCACCGTGCGGGGCTGCGTGACCGGGGCACGCTGGGGGCCGGCAGCAGTGCCCAGTGCCCGCTCAGCCTCACTGCCGGCCCGCAGCCCGAGCAGGAGGCGCTGGGCGCCGGCTCGCCCACGTTCGGGGAGGAGGAGGAGGAGGAGAAGGACCTGAACAAGGCGCTGGGTGTGGAGCGCTTCGAGGAGATCCTGTGCGACGCGCACCCCCGGAACGCGGAGGAGGCCGGGCGCAGCTACGGCGAGGAAGACTTCGAGTGTGAGTGGGGCCCGGGGGGCAGCGGGCAGGCGGGCAGGCAGCAGGCAGGGCGCCAACCCTGCCCTGTCCCCCGCAGACCACCGCCAGTCGTCCCACCACATCCACCACCCGCTCTCCACGCACCTGCCCCCCGACACCCGCCGCAAGAAGGGGGTGCCAAAAAAGGGCAAGAAGAAGCACTGCCGCGCCTCCGTCCCTGGCGAGACCCCCACCATTGAGGAGGCTGAAGAGGATGAGGATGAGGCGTGCGACACGGAGACGGAGCGGTCGGCGGAGGAGCTCTTGCAGCCCGGCCCGCCCGAGGCGGTGCAGGTGAGGGCAGGGCTGGGTGCGGAGGGCAGTGCTTTGCCCCCCAGTCCGGGGGCTCTCGGGGCGGGCGGCTGGGCACGGCTGGGGCACCGAACCTGGAGAGGAGCCGGAGCCGGTGGCGGCTGTGGCTGGGGGACATGGCTCCACGGCAGCCAGTTCCTCCCATGCCCCGTCTCAGTTCTTCCTGCAGGAGGACGAGGTGACCGACCGCCGGGCGGAGGAGCCGGCAGCCCCCACGGCACTGCCCGGCTCCCCCCCAGAGCCCCGTGGGTCCACGTCCCCCAGGGAAGCCCAGGCAGGCAGGTGAGCGGCGGCCGGGGCTGACCTGGGGTTTGGGCAGGGCTGGGGCTCTCGGGGGGCCGGCAGCCCCCTCCGGCTGCCCCACGGCAGGGCGGGGGGACAGAGCAGGGGCTCAGCTCTGAGGTGGGCGCCTGCCTCGCAGCCCCGATGTGGAGGAGGGAGGTTCAGTGGAGGGAGCGGCCGCTGCCGAGGCCGGCTCCCCCGGTCGCCCCGTTCCCAAGTTGCAGCCCGGGCACCGCAGCTACAACCTGCACGAGCGGCGGCGGATCGGCAGCATGACGGGCGCGGAGCAGGCCCGGTACCAGAAGATGCCGACAGACGAGTCGGAGGCCCAGACGCTGGCCTCGGCCGACCTGGACTACATGAAGAGTGAGTGTCGGCACAGCAGGAGCCAAGCTGTGCGCCGGAGAGTGCGGGGCTGGGACCGGTGGGTCTGGCAGTGCCAGGTCGCCCTGTGGCTGCAGCAGAGCCGGGCTGGGCACAGGCTCTGGCCCCACTCCAGGCGCTGAGTACGGCCACAGGGGACCCCTTCCCGGGGCGCCGGGGACGGGCCAGGTTCACGTCCGTGCGGAGTGTGGCCAGGAGCCGGTGCCCAGGGCGGCTGGAGCCGGCCGCGATGGTGGTGCCTCCCCTGGGTGCTCGCCAGCCTCTGGCGATTTGCAGCTTGGGGACTCCCAGGGTGGCAGGTGACGCTTCTGCCTCAGAGCTCCCTGCGGAGCGCTGGCTGCAGCAGATCCCACGTGCCGACGGGCACGTGCAGCCCTTGGTGTGGGGGGCTTGGGTGACCCTGGTGCAAGGGGCCACCTCAGCTCCTGCTCGTCACCGCTGGCACCGGAGAAGCAGCGGCTGGGCAACCGCCTCCATGCCGCAGCACTCTCCAGTGCGCAGATCCCGTCCCCGTCTCCCATGCCGAGTGCCACCCTGCTGCGCTGACGGACCCCGGGGCTGTGATGGTCCTTGCCCGGACACGGCTCAGGTCCCTCTGCTCCGAGCTGCCCTGGGCAGGCTGCCAGCCCACGGCTCCCCCGGGATGCCCAGTGCCGGGGCTCGGTGGCCCCCCTGGACCAGGGCTCGGGGCACAGGGCTGTGAGCTCTGCAGGTCGCCCACCCACCGCCATCGCTGTCCTCCCCCGTCTCCGGCAGGTCACCGCTTTGAGGACGTGCCAGGGGTGCGCCGGCACCTCGTCCGGAAGAGCGCCAAGGCGCAGGTGGTCCACGTCAGCAAGGACCACAAGGAGCCCAGCACGCGGCACCGCAAGCAGGACCGGCAGCCCCATGAGGTGGGGGTCCCGGCAGCCGGGAGGGTGGGCAGGGCTGGGGGCCGTGGCAGAGCGGAGGAGCCGGAGCGTGGTGCAGGACCCGGGGAGCGGCTGGGTGGGCGCGTCTCACCCAGGGCACCGTGGAGGGGAGCTGCCTGCGCACGGCCCTGGTGCCGTGGGAGGGTCCCCGCCATCCCGGCACTGACCCGGCCGTGCCGGCAGGTGTTCGTGGAGCTGAACGAGCTGGTGGTGGACAAGAACCAGGAGCTGCAGTGGAAGGAGACGGCGCGCTGGATCAAGTTTGAGGAGGACGTGGAGGAGGAGACAGACCGCTGGGGCAAGCCGCACGTGGCCTCCCTGTCCTTCCGCAGCCTCCTGGAGCTGCGCAAGACCCTGTCCCATGGTAGGGAGGCAGGGATGGCTCCACAGGACCTGGGGAGGGGAGTGGGGGGGTCCCAGCCCCGCTCACCGCAGCCCCTCCGCCTCGCCCAGGGGCTGTGCTCCTCGACCTGGACCAGAAGACGCTGCCGGGGGTAGCTCACCAGGTGGTGGAGCAGATGGTCATCACCGACCAGATCCGGGCCGAGGACCGCGCCAACGTGCTGCGGGCGCTGCTGCTCAAGCACAGGTGAGCGCGGGGGGCAGCAACCCGCAGCCCCCCCCTCCGCCGGGCTCTGCTTCCCGCAGCCGTGGGGACAGCGCTGTCCCCAGGGCCACCGGTGTGCAGCGTGCCGGCAGGGATGGCTGTGCCAGGCTGCCAGCCACTCTCCCACCGGGCTGCCACCGACAGCCCTGGCTTTGTCCTGCAGCCACCCGAGCGACGAGAAGGACTTCTCCTTCCCTCGAAACATCTCGGCCGGCAGCCTGGGCTCCCTGCTCGTGCACCACCACAGCACCAACCACGTGGCCGAGGGCAGCGAGCCGGCCGTCACCGAGCCTCTCATCGCTGGCCACGCCGTGGAGCATGACACACGGATCGACGTGGAGCGGGAGGTGAGCCTGGCTCCCGAGGCTGCGCCGCACCGTCCCCAGCCCTCTGCCCGTGCCTTCCTCCCAGCCTGCTCCTCATCCTCGGGAGGGGCCCTGACCCCAGCCCTGCTGCCCGCTCTGTCTCCGCAGAGGGAGGTCCTCACCCCCACGCCCCCGGCCGGCATCACTCGCTCCAAGTCCAAGCACGAGCTGAAGCTGCTGGAGAAGATCCCGGACAATGCCGAGGCCACGGTGGTGCTTGTGGGTATGGAGGGGTGGCGGGGGCTGGGCAGGGTAGGGGGGTTGGGGATCGTGTGCTGGGCTCCCGTGGTGACCCCCTGCGCCCCACGGGGACCCCCTGTGCCCCCCCAGGCTGCGTGGAGTTCCTGGACCAGCCCACCATGGCCTTCGTGCGGCTGCAGGAGGCGGTGGAGCTGGACTCGGTGCTGGAGGTGCCCGTCCCCGTGCGGTTCCTCTTCGTGCTGCTGGGCCCCAGCAGCACCCACATGGACTACCACGAGATCGGGCGCTCCATCTCCACCCTCATGTCCGACAAGGTGGGTGCTGGGTCCCTGCCGGGGCCGTGCCCCCGGGGCTGGGCTCGGGGGGCCCCACGGGTGCTCTGACCCCGCCGTTGCCCCGCCAGCAATTCCACGAGGCCGCGTACCTGGCCGACGACCGCCACGACCTCCTCAACGCCATCAACGAGTTCCTGGACTGCAGCGTGGTGCTGCCGCCCTCCGAGGTGCAGGGCGAGGAGCTGCTGCGCAGCGTCGCCCACTTCCAGCGTGAGATGCTGAAGAAGAGGGAGGAGCAGGAGCGGCGGCTGCTGCTGGAGCCCAAGTCCCCCGAGGAGAAAGGTGCCGGCCGGGCGGGACTGGGGCAGGGTCTGGGTGGGGGCACCCGGCTGGCGGGGTCTCACCGTCCGTCCATCTGTCTGTCCGCGGGGTGCAGCGCTGCTGAAGCTGAAGGTGGTGGAGGGTGAGGGCGAGGAGGAGGATGACCCCCTGCGGCGCACGGGCCGGCCCTTTGGGGGGCTGATCCGGGACGTGCGGCGGCGGTACCCCAAGTACCTGAGCGACTTCAGGGATGCGCTGAACCCCCAGTGCATTGCGGCCGTCATTTTCATCTACTTTGCCGCGCTGTCACCGGCCATCACCTTCGGAGGGCTGCTGGGTGAGTGCTGGGGGGCACGGCACTGCACGGGGGCACCGCAGGTGTGGGTGCTGTGTGCTGCCCCGTGCGTTCGCTGCAGGAGGGAGCGGGTAGGAGCTGCCAGGGCCCGGGGCCATCAGCTGTGGCGCTGGGGACGAAGGCCCCCCGTCCTGCCGGGCGTGCCTGAGCCTGTCCTGCCCGCAGGGGAGAAGACGCAGGACCTGATCGGGGTGTCTGAGCTGATCATCTCCACGTCGCTGCAGGGCGTGCTCTTCTGCTTGCTGGGTGCCCAGCCCCTGCTCGTCATCGGCTTCTCGGGGCCCCTGCTTGTCTTTGAGGAGGCTTTCTTCACGGTGAGAGCACGGGCAGGGGCGGGAGGTGGGGTGTTCCCAGCGTGGGGCAGGCATCCGGCCCCACTGCGACTGCCCGGGCCCTCCCTGCCCCACTGCCCAGGGCTCTGCTCCCGCCCTGCGGCCATCCCTCCTGCTGACACCTGCTTGTCTCTCTGCCTGTCCGTCTGTCCGCGCGGCACCGGCAGTTCTGCACGTCCAACGAGCTGGAGTACCTGGTGGGGCGCGTCTGGATCGGCTTCTGGCTCATCCTCATCGTGCTGGTCATGGTGGCCTTTGAGGGCAGCTTCCTGGTGCGCTTCGTCTCCCGTTTCACCCAGGAGATCTTCGCCTTCCTCATCTCCCTCATCTTCATCTACGAGACCTTCTCCAAACTGGCCAAGGTGAGCTGGTGGGGCCGGGGCTGGGGCGTCGGTGGGACGGGGACAGGCAGGACCTGCCTGAGCATTGCGCTGCTGCAGATCTTCCAGGAGCACCCCCTGCATGGCTGCCTGCCGGCGAACGGCACGGGCGCGGAGGCAGAGGCGTGGAGGAACACCAGCGCAGCCCCGGCCGACGGCATGGCCGGCCGCGCCGCAGCCAAGGTGACGGGGCAGCCCAACACGGCGCTGCTCTCGCTGGTGCTCATGGCCGGCACCTTCTTCATCGCCTTCTTCCTGCGCAAGTTCAAGAACAGCCGGTTCTTCCCCGGACGGGTGCGTGGGGCAGGCGGGACGGCGGCGTGGGCGCTGCGTGGGGCCCTGGGGTGAGCCCAGCTTTGGGGGGGCAGGGCTGAGCCGGGGTGGGGCGGGCAGTGGGGCTGGGGCCGAGCTGACGCTGCTCTGCCCTCAGATCCGGCGGCTCATCGGGGACTTCGGGGTGCCCATTGCCATCCTGGTGATGGTGCTGGTGGACTACAGCATCCAGGACACCTACACGCAGGTCAGCACCCAACCATCCCCCTTGGGCAGGACCCCCCCCACCTCGCACCCTGCCGTGGGGCCCTGGTGCCGCCCGGCCCCGGTCCCGCTCGCCTGCTGCCGTCCCCGCTGCAGGTCAGCGGCTCCCAGCATGTGCAGCACCCTCTGTCCCCGCCACGGCGCTCGGGGCCGCCTCCGGCTCCCGGCATCTCGCCTTTCCTCTCCCCGCTTTGCCGGGAGCCCTTTGAGTTTGGCTGCGGCGGGTCCTGGTGCCTCCCACGGCTCACCCCACGCCCCGCGGCACCCCTCGCTCTGGGGGAGCTGCGCGCCGGCGGGCAGAGCCAGTGCCCCCACCCCAGCATTTCTCGCCCCCTCCCCGCAGAAGCTGAGCGTGCCCAGCGGGTTCTCGGTGACGGCCCCGGACAAGCGGGGCTGGGTGATCAACCCCCTGGGCGAGAAGAGCGACTTCCCCGTCTGGATGATGGTGGCCAGCGGCCTCCCCGCCGTCCTCGTCTTCATCCTCATCTTCATGGAGACGCAGATCACCACGTGAGCGCAGCGGGGCAGGGCTGGGGGCCCAGCGGGGCTGCGCGGGGCACGAGTGGGGCAGGGTGTGCCGTACCGAGCTGTACCAAGCTGTGCCGTGCCGTGTCAAGCCGTGCTGTACCATGCCGTGCAATGCCGAGCTGTGCCGCGCTGAGCTGTGCTGAGCCATGCCAAGCTGTGCTATGCCATGCTGAGCTGTGCCGTGCCGAACTGTGCCGTGCCGAACTGTGCCGTGCCGTGCTGAGCTGTGCCAAGCTTTGCAGTGCCATGCCGTGCCAAGCCCTGTCGAGCCATGCCGACCGTCTGCCCTTGTGCCCAGGCTGATCATCAGCAAGAAGGAGCGGATGCTGCAGAAGGGCTCTGGCTTCCACCTTGATCTCCTGCTCATCGTGGCCATGGGCGGCTTCTTCGCACTCTTCGGGCTGCCGTGGCTCGCTGCGGCCACAGTGCGCTCCGTCACGCACGCCAACGCCCTCACCGTCATGAGCAAGGCTGTGGCACCTGGGGACAAGCCCAAGATCCAGGAGGTGAAGGAGCAGCGGGTCACCGGGCTGCTGGTGGCTGTGCTCGTCGGTAGGTCCAGCCCTGCGGGCTGTGGGTCCACCGCCAGCTCCTGCATGGCCGTGGGGGGCCGGGGAGCCATGGGGAGCCGCGGCGGTGCAGGGAGCAGCATGGGGGCTGAGCCCACAAGAGCTGGGGTGCCCTGAGCCCTGGGCAAGCCGGTGCGGCCACCCTGTCCCACGTGGACACCAGTGACACAGGACCCTTCCCAAGCGTGGGGGGCGACTGGGCAGGGAGGATTGGGGCCAGGAGGCTGTTGTGAGCCCTGGCCCCTCCCTGGGCACCGCGGCTGACCCCGCTCTGGCCCAGGCCTGTCCATCGTCATCGGGGACCTGCTGCGGCAGATCCCACTGGCTGTGCTCTTCGGGATCTTCCTCTACATGGGCGTCACCTCCCTCAACGGCATCCAGTTCTACGAGCGCCTGCAGCTGCTGCTGATGCCCCCCAAGCACCACCCCGATGTCACCTACGTCAAAAAGGTCAGAGGAGGGCCCTGGGGGGTCCGGGGGGGGTGGGACCCTCGTCTGGGGCAGCCGCCAGCCCGGGGCACCCTTGGGCTTGGGGCACCGGGGCGTCTGCAGGACAGACTCTGGCAAAGCCTTTTTTAGGGGGGCGAGGGAATGGACAAAGCGGGGGGACAGGACAGGGCCGTTCCTCTGGGGCGGCCAGACCCTGGCAGGGCTGTGGAGAGCCGTGCCCTGGATGTGGGGGGGCTACTGCTGGGGGCAGGCTGTGCCTGGGGTGGGAGGCGGACGCGGGGGTCCGGCACGCGCGTGCTCCCCCCAGAACTGATGCCCGTCCCCACGCAGGTGCGCACGCTGCGCATGCACCTCTTCACCGGGCTGCAGCTGGCATGTCTGGCCGTGCTCTGGGCCGTCATGTCCACGGTGGCCTCCCTGGCCTTCCCCTTCATCCTCATCCTCACGGTGCCACTCCGCATGTGTCTGCTCAGCCGTATCTTCACTGACCGTGAGATGAAGTATGTAAGTACCTGCTCCCTGTCCCGCGGTCGACTGCGTCCCTCGTCCCTGTGGGTGCTCGGGGCTGTGGGCCGTGACGGCTGGCCCCACGCGGGTGGGCGGTGGGGAAAGGGGAGCCTCTCGCTGCCCGCTCAGCCGCCATCTCCCCGCAGCTGGATGCGGACGAGGCCGAGCCTATCTTTGACGAGCGGGAAGGTGTGGACGAGTACAACGAAATGCCGATGCCAGTGTGACCGCGTGCCAGCCAGTGAGCCGTCCGCGGCTGCGGGGCCGGGCACATCCAGGCCCCCCGCGCTGCCGCCCTGCGAGGGGATTAGGGCAGCAGCTACGCCGCTGTCCCCAGCCGGGGACGGGCACCCCGTGCTCCCCGTGCCTTCGGGGGGGACACCTGCCAAAGAGATGCCGGCCTGTAGCCTCGCTCCACCGGGGCCCCCCCCCACCCCTCCGGCGCGGTACAGGGCCGTGCCGTGCCTTCGGTCCCCCCGGGCACGTCCTGACCACACCATGGGGCAGAGCCCCCGGTCACCCCCCAGCAGAGCTGCAGGTCCGGGTCCTGCCCCAGCCCCTCCGCAGCCTCCGGCCAGGCCCTGGGCTCCCACCAGACAATCGGGCGTTTCCTAAATCCCACCGCGTTTTATTTAACGGTGTAATTTAAATGGCAATAAACAGCTTTATAACGAGCACGCTGGGCTGAGGGGTGCCGAGGCAGCTGAGGCTGGAGGTGCTGGCGGGGGGGTGAACCCCACACCCCCCTGCCTGCCCCACGGCTGCGCGAGGGCAGGGCTGCAGGCAGCAGCATCCCATGCACTGCACACTGCCAGGGCTGGGTGCCGGCCCTGCTGCCACGGACGGGGGGGGGTCCCTGCGCCTGCCTGTGCCCCCCCAGGGCAGACGGCCGGGGGGGCTGTGCCCTGGGCTGCTGGGGTGGGGGCACAGGGCTCGCCTTGTGCCTGACCCAGCCCGGGCAGGGGCTGTGGGCCGGCCGCTGCCTTGTACTAATAAACAGAATGGACTTTGCAAACTTTTCACCAGTTTTATTGTAAAGTTAACCCCCACTTCCCAAGCACCCCCCTTCCTCCCGGCTGGGGAGCAGCCCCCTGTGCAAACAGCCATGGCCCTGCCCGACCCGCTCCCGGCCCAGTGCGGGGTCTGCCGCAGCCCCCCGGGACCCTGCAGGTGGGGGCCGGACACCGCCCTCCCTCCCAGCAGCGGTGTTGGGGGCACGGGGACCCCTGCCCCCCCAGTGCTGCCGGGGGGCCAGGCCCCCCCACAGCGACCCTTGGAGCCAGGGCTGGGGGGGTAGGGCCAGGGCAGGGGAGGCAGCGAGGGATCTCCCCCCCCCCAGCCCCACACACTCCCCTAAGCACCAGTCAAGTCACACCCCTTCCCCACGCTAACAGCAATAAATATCTCGCACTACCCCAGCCCCACATCAAGGAAGAGGTGACCCCGGCCCAGCCCCATGCCCCCCCCCGGGACAGGGGCAGCTCCCTCTCCAGGGGAGAGGGGCTGGCAGCACCCGCCTGCACCCACCCGCTGTGCCCCCTCCCCACCCGGGGCCCGGCACTCCAGGCGTCTGTCTGTCCCTCAGAAGCGCAGCTCCCTCAGCTTCTGCCGCAGGTAGTGCTTGGCCTCCTCGATGCCACTCACCTTCTCCAGCTCCGTGTAGGGCAGCTGAAAGGGAACGGGGAGAAACCATCAGAGCGGCTCCACCACCACCACCTGCACCCCCAGCCCCGCTGCCGCCCCGTCCCGGGGCCCGCGGGCAGGCAGGGACAGCCGTCCGCAGCAGCGGGGGGAGAACCAGCACCTGGGACCCGTCTCCTCCCGGGGTGAAGGGGGACAGTGCTGCTCCGTCCAAGGGTAAGGAGGGCGCAAGAGGAGCCCCAGCTCAGCGTCCCACCGACCCCGGGGCAGAGGAAGCGTGCCCCGCTCCAGCTCAGCCCTGGGCAAGGCGCAGCTACGGGGCTGCCTCCCGGGGGGGCACGAGTCCCCAAGCGCCTGCCCAGGCTGGCTCTGCCCTCCCAGCGCTTCACCCCGGAACCTGGCTGCCCATGAAGCCGGCTGCCCGCTCCGGCAGGGCTGAGAGCGCCCACAGGCAGCCCCGATCCCCACCGCGGCCGGGCCCCCCCGGCACGCACAGGCGCTGCAGGGCCAGGGGAGCTCGCAAGCTCCAGCCATCAGCCCTGCCCGGAGGAGCAGGGGGACATGCCAACACTCCGGCTCAGCTGCTGCAGGCTCTCTCCAGCGGATGGGATGGGCTGAAACCGCTCCCGGGAGCGGGCAACACCTGGAAGAGGCACAGCAGCCGGCAGCCTCCCAGCAGAAGAAAGGGCTGTGGGGGTAAGCCAAGCCCTGATAACAGTTTCTTCCCCAAGACGTCATTTTAACCACGGTCTGCTAAGGAAAGAAGGCACCAGGACTAACAAAAATGGGAACACCCCTCCCTTGGCCCAGGGGAGCTGGTACTGGGTGCCGAGACTCCCCTGGGAAAGCTGAACTGCATGTCAGTCTGTGGAGCCAGGAGCGCTCTCTGCCCCTGAACAGCGGATACAACCCAGAGCCGAACGTATCGCCGAAGGGCCACGAGCCCTGGGCCACCCCGAGCCCTGGGGCGCCCCAACCACGAGACAGACACACCCATGGGGTGGGAGCAGAGAGGGGCCTGCGCCCTCCCCTCGGTACCAGCCACCGTCGGGGGACAACCCGACAGGCACTTTTCTACAGACAGCCGGTCTCTAAAAACACCCATTCACAGTTCAAGGCTCTCCCGCCGCAGGGCTTGTCACCTCGTAGTGACAGCCCCTGCTCCAGCCTGCACCGGGGGCTGTGCAGACGCACGCCCGTCCCCGCACTAGTTTGGGACCACCAAAGGTTGGGGGAATGGAGGAAACCTGCACTGCCGCTGCCACGGGAGAAGGGATCCACAGGGACAAGAACAGGAGACTCCAGCTACCGCCAGTGTCCCCTCCACATCGGTATCAGGAACTGGGGGCCAAAACTTGCTGGGGTGGCTGGAAGCTCTGCTGGTCCAAGATCCCTGAACAGCACCAGTGCTCGTGGAGCAGGACTAAGGGTAACCGTGGCCCATGCTTCAGCCATCTGGCAGCACAGGAGAGAGCTAAAAGCATTGCACTGCGGCAACAGGACCCACGTGTGCTCCCCAGCTGTGGTCCAGCCCTCGGTGCGTTTTGCTACTCAGGCACAAGAGTCATCCTGCCCCGTTCCTCCTGGGAATAAGGAACTACAAGAAAAGCTCTCCTTCAGGCTTGGAGATCCTGCTAAGAGGCAGCAACACGGCGCTGGGGCTGGAGCTACACAGGGGAGTTCTTGGCCACGAACCTCAGTTGCTGTTTCCAGCCCTCGGGGCTGAGCAGACGAGGCAGCTCTAGCGACCTTGGTGCACCTCAGCCTGCTCCGAGAGACAGTGCCTGGGACACGCACGAGGGAAAACGTCCCTCTCTGTGGGGAAGTGACACACCGCTCGGCTCTGTGCCGCTAGTCTGGCTCTCCACCGTTCACAGGTACCAGGAGACCCGAGCCCTGGGGGGGCTGCGTCTGTGAAGACACCTCCTCAGAGCAGGGCTGGAGCCTGGTCTCTGGAGGAGCCTGCACGGAGCCAGGTCTGCAGGAGAGCCGTCGGTCAGGAAGGGCTCTATGCATGGCAAGGGGGTGGTCTACCATACCATCCCAGCATCCAGGGCTGCTTGGAGAGGCCACTGCCATCCCTCAGGAGTTGCAGATCATGACACACAGGAGTTTGCCTGCAAAGGAGGAAGCTTTTTCTCACCGGCTCGTTGAGAAACAGGGCTAATAGTAGGCATTGTGAAGAGATAGGGTGAGAAAACTTGGCGCAGATGCAAAGACCAAGACAGAACCTTTGGCCCAAGAGAGCCAGCTGTGAGGATTTTCTCCCTTCAGGTCAGTCCCACAAGTTCCACCAGTTTCCCAAGCTGCAGAGAACATGGAAGAACACAAGCAGAATGGGCAGAAACACTCCATGGAATGGCTAGATCCTGACACGCGTGCTACACGGGGTCCAGGACGTGTTTGCAACCATCACGGATAAGCAAGTGGGACAAGAAACAGACAAACTGCATGCTGCCCCCAGGACAGCGAACAGGCTGCAGACAGGCGCTGTTCTCCAACAGTCCCACACGCAGGCCGGGGGTGAAGAACGCTGCTAACTTTGCCTGGAGAGAAGGAAGCAAGTCCTCTGGCTGCAGCGGGTCTGAATCAAAAGGTTTCTGGTAGAGAGCCACCTCCTTCCACTGCTTCACGCTCCTCTCCTCACTGCCCAGCTCCGCGGGGTCTGCCTCCCCAGCCAGCGTGCCCTTCCGACACTGCGCAAGGATCAACAGCACAGAAAGCTCCTTCAACCAAACAGGCTGGAAGCGAGTAGTGCCACAGCCAGGACAGGGTTTGTGAGAACATCAAACCTGGCCATTATTCAGGGCAGGATCCTGGGAAGGAAGGAGCATATTCTTACCTAGAAACTTCTGAGGGAAAAGAGCTGGCTGTCAATAAAAGGTCAGGACCACCAGGGAAAAAAAAAAATCTACCTTGGAAAGGGCTGAGACCCAGAGCATCTGTGGGCTGAGCAGAGGATCTGAGGTAGGTGACCCTGCAATAGCTCTCCCACCGCCTGCCCGAAGGGTGGAAGCAACATGCAGGTCCAACCGGAGGATGGAGGCACAGAAGGGTCTGGGTACGAGACCTGGCGATGTCCTTCGCAGTCACCACGGGCAGCCCCTGCTCGCTGTGCCACAGAAGGAGCAGGCTCTCTTGGAAGGAAGCCCTGTTCAGAGGCACTGACAAATCCACACCTGCCGCTGCTACCAGATCAACGGCATCCGAGGAGGAGCACGGCCCTGGCACAGTCACACAGACATACCCAGACAGCTTAGTGGCGTGCCAGACACGACAGGCAGTCCGGCACCGAGCGAGCAGACACACGGCAATGCAACAGCCAAGAAGAGAAGGCCTTAAATTAAGTATAAGGAGGGCTGAACTGCCAGGCTCAAGAGCTGCGAACAGAAGCACGACGTCCAGCTGGACCAAGTCACCAGCGGCACACCCCAGGAGCCAGTACTGGGGCCAATACCATTTAGTATCCTCACCAGCGACCTGGACGATGGGACCGCGCGCAGCCCCAGCGAGGCTGCAGACAGTACAAGATGGGGAGGAGTGGCTGACACACCAGACGGTTGTGGTGCCATTCAGAAGGACCTAAACAGGCTGGAGAAACGGCCCCCGGGGCAGGGAAGGGCCAAGTCCTGAGCCTAGGGAGGAAAAACCCCATGCACCAGGACAAGCTGGGGCCAAGTGGCTGGAAAGTGCCTTTACAGAAAAGGGACTAAGGGTCCTGACGGACAAGTTGAACACTGGCCGGCAGTGTTCCCTTGCAGCAACGGCAGCCAACAGCACCCCAGGCTGCGTTAGGAAGAGTACCATGAGCAGGTCGAGAGAGCTGATCCTTCTCTGTTACTCAGCACTGGTGAGACACATCTGGAGTGTCCAGTGCTGGGCTCCCCAGAACAAGACATGGACATGCCGGAATGGGTCCAGCGCAGGGCCACAAGGATGATTACGGGACTAAAGCATGTGATCTGTGAGAAGAGGTTGACAGAGCTGGAGAAGAAAAGCATTGGGGCATCTTATCTGTATGTACAAATATCCGACGGGAGGTTGTAAAGAAGACAGAGCCAGGCTCTTAGCGGTGCCCAGTGACACAGAGCGAGGCAACGGGCACAAACCTAAAATACTGGAAATCCCATTTAAACTTAAGAAAAAGCTACACACACACGCCCCTCCCAAACGTAAGAAAAACTTAGTTTACCGTGAGGGTAAAGCAGCACCGGCCTTGAGCCTGGAACAGGTTACCCAGAAAGCAACCTATCTCCGAGGCATTCAGGACTCGACTGGACAAGGTACTGAGCAACCTGCTCTAGGGGAGCTGGGCTTGGACTGGCTGATCTCCAGAGGCCCCTGCCAACCTCAACTACTCTGAGATTCTGTAAAGGTGTCAGAAGGAGAGGAAATAAACCTCAAACGAGAAGAGCAAGAACAACAACCGACTTGTGAAGCAGCTTCAACTCAGGAAGAAGCTGAACTGCCTGGGGCTCTTCGTCTCAAAGGGGTGGCCAAAGGGAAGCGACCTCTGGAACCACAAGCATAGAAGAAGGTAACCGCAGAGCTGCTCTTCACTCCCTCACAGTACCAGACCCGGCAGCACCACATCGGCTGACCAGACAGCAGATTTAAAACAAACAGAGTTTGTTGCAGGTAGCACCGATTGGAGCTTGTTGGCACTGGACGCTGCAGGTGTGGAAGAACGAACAGGCTCAAAGAGGAATAAAATGCTCACAGAGGAGAGGTCCATCGGGGCGATTAAACACAGCTGTCCAGAC
This sequence comes from Gavia stellata, assembly GCF_030936135.1. NCBI lineage: Eukaryota > Metazoa > Chordata > Aves > Gaviiformes > Gaviidae > Gavia > Gavia stellata. The sequence continues at coordinate 427,468 of NC_082599.1, read as the reverse complement.
ACACGCTCCGGTGCAGGAGTCCTTGGACTATCCATGATCCACTTCTGACTCCTTTTTTAACGATCTGCTGCTGGAGAGGGAATAGAGGGGATGGGACCAGAGCGCCTGTTCTCACGCACCCAAAGGGAGCTAACCGCACTAGCAGCTGCACGACGATCGGGCATGCTGAGCAGAGGAAGAGCTCCTGCGGCCTCGGTCACGCGGGTCCCGACGTCTAACCGCATGCTGCCGGACAGAGCACCCAACCCTGTGCATGGCAGTAAGAGCACGCTCTTGCTCGCCCGCACCCCTGCCCATTCCGCCTGGCTCCTCAGAGACCCCGTTGGGCTGCTGGTCAGCAGCCCCAGCCTCCCGCAGCAGCCCTGACCCACACCAGGGGCGCAGACCCGAGTGGTAATAGTTACCAGAGACGGTTTGAGACGGGGCACGGACCCCCCAGCTGGGCCAAGCGCAGGGTGAACACAATCCCTGGCTGCCGCGGCTGCGCTGGGCACAGGGCAGGCAGGCGAGGGCAGCCCTCGGCTCTCGGACGTGGTGGCACAAAGCTGGGAGCGGAGGCAGTTAGGCCAAGCGCCCTCCTCAACCCAGGGTGCCCCGGAGCCCAGATGCACAGCAAGAGCCTGCGGCACCGGCCTCGAGCCCGGCGGTGGGCACTGGGGAGCCCTCCTCCCTGCAACAAAGCTGCTTGGCCCCGCTGCTGTCTGGGAACACAGTCACAGGACTGCAAAAGCTATGCATAAACAAAGGGCTTCTGAACTATGTACATTGCAAATTATGAAATTAGGAGGAGCTTCGTGTTGGCACGCTGCACCATCAGCAGCAGGGGAGGTAAGAAGCTTTAAGAAATGGTTATGGGACTGCTTGGTAGATCTATGACTGTAATTCAGGTGACCTCTGAAGAGGAGAAGTAAACAGGGATAAGAGGCCTGCATTTTGGAGTTCTTTTCCTCAGAAATATCTATCCTCAAGCTAAAAATAATGCCACGAATAGTCTTGCAGAAGCTGCACACCTTAAAACACCTGAAGTTTCCAAAGAAATCTGAAGACAATTGCGAAGGTGGCGGTGAAGCCTTGAGGGCTTCTCCGTTCGCAGCTCTCACCACAGACCAGCCAGCGGCTGCAACCGAAGAGGCCAGGACATCGCAACAGGCACCGAAGGGAGGTTGGCCGCGCCTCGCCTCCACCCACAGCGGCAAGAGGCACGCTGCAGAACTGACAGCCAGGAGTACAGCAAAGGGCATCATGCTGAGCTATGCCCCCACTTGATTTCCACCCCCAGGCCCCGCAGCCGACGCTGCTGCTGCCATCGTGTCTGCCGGGCCCGGGCTGAGCCAGCTTCCCCTTCTCCCCTCCCTGCCCAGCGCACGGGTCGGGTCTCGGCTCCAGGCGGCAGACCTGTAGGACAGGATTCCTGCAGGACCAGCGGACAGGAGGGGCCATCCCCTAGTCCGTGCTTTCCGCCAGGGCACCGGGGCTGGTCTCGCCCGCCAGCCGCCTGGAAAAAGTCTTGGGGTGGGGTGGAGGAGGGCAAAAAGGAGCTGTGAGGATGAGTCACTGCTTCCTCTCACAAGCAGCAAGTGAGGAAGGACAGCTTCCATCAGGAGTGTTTACAGTAGGGATGCCAGCTCTCCAGCACAGAGCCCATCCCGCTGCACGGCTGGGCACGGGCGGTTTCTGCCCACGGGGAGGAGGGGAAGGGAAGGGAGCAGTCCCCGCTTACCTGAACCAGACAGTAGCCCAGCAGTCGCAAGTGCCTGTCCCTCATGGCTCGCGAGCCCACCAGTATGTCAGAGTTCTGGCAGTAATGCCACTTGTCATTGACCGACAGCACCACCCTGCAGAGGACAGAGCAGGGGCAGGAGGGCAGCGTTACCCCACGCCGCAGGACGGGCAGCAGCGTAGCCCGCGCCTGGTCCCCCAAACTGCGGGGGATGAAGGGTGGCACCCCCCGCCCCTCCCCGCGTCCAGCTGGTGGCAGGGGCAGCCGTAGCCGGGCTGGGGTGCTGCACCCCGGGGCCTGGGGGCGGTGGGGACAGGGGTCTCTGCAGCACAGCCTGCGCTGCCGCCGGGCACCTGACAGCGCAGGGCAGGAGGGGCCGGGGCCGACTGCCGGGGAGGGCAGGAGCGGAAGCCAGTGCCGGCGCAGGCTCAGGGTGGCTGCCCTGCCGGAAAGGACTGGGGACACGGACTGGCCTTGCTCGGTACCTCTGAATCTCTTCAGCTCCCTGCGGCCCATCGCCTGGCCCTCGCTTGGGGCTGGGCCGGCACGGAGAGGGCGGAGGGCAGGTGTCCTCGCTGGGGGGTGGGCTCCTTTCCTCCGGTTCCTCCTGGGCCTGCTCCCCCTGGAAGCAGTTGTGATCGTGCCCAGGGCAGCTGGCGGTAGCCTCCTCTTCCTCCTCCTCCTCCAGAATCTTGCCGATGGGGAACTGGAAGAGGGTGGCTGCGGAGGTGCCCCTGGGCGAGCAGTCAGGGGTGCCAGCCGGCTGCGCGGAGAGGCACTCGGAAGGGCTGCTTAACGTGGAGCTGCCCTGGCTCTCCAGGGAAGACTCTTTGCTCAGGCCGCAGTAATAGTCCGAGGGGGGCTGGTAGCAGGGGCCCCCTGGGGCAGGGCAAAGCGTGGGCAGGAACCGCCCGGCCAGGTTGTTCTCCCGGGAGCCCGGGGGGCTGCTCGGCGTCTCTGGAGCAAACGGGGCAAAGTCCTGCAAGTCCGAGGTGAGGGCCAGGACGCTCGAGCGCAAGGAAATGGCAGCAGGGGACGTTGTAGTGTGGGCAGAGGGAGCCTTGGAAGCCGCAGGGACTCGGGAGAGAGGCAGCACAGTGCCCGAGCGGTTAATCCACAGCAGGAAGTCTGCGGAGAGAGAACAGGGATCAGCACCAGGCCCTTGAGACCCCCCTACTGATGGGACACGGGTTCGGGGACCCCGTGTGCCGCAGGGTGGGAGATGCTGCGCCAGCCAGCCCAGCAGACGGGAGCGCAGAGGGGATCCCCCCCGCTGCGCTGGCCCAGCTGAGCCCTCCTGCAGCAGGGGCGGCTCAGGGAGCTTCGTCCCGAAGCGCCGGGGGAAGGCAGTGTCGTGGGGAAGGTGGTGACAAAGCAGCCAAATCTAGTTCTCCCCTGAATAAGCTCCCACCCTCAGGCCTCCCCTGAGCACCCAGGCAGCCGCAGGGCTTCTGCTGCACCCACAACCCCCCCAAATCCCAACTGCCAACCCCCTCCCCGGAGCCATGCCCTGCCCCAAAGCAGGGTGCCCAGGCAGGCTACCTGTGCAGTATCCTGGCGGCAGCACCTCGTCCTGCCGATAGCACTCTTCCCCCACCAGCTGCCGCAGGGCCTCGGCCACCAGCCCCTTGTAACTGAGGGGAAAAAGAAGAGTCAGAGGACGCACTAGGGAGGACCCCCAGCCTGCCCCCTCGAGCACTGCCGACCCGCATTCTCCCTCTGATCACATCTGTGCAGAGACCTGGAGGCCCCTGGGAGCGAGAAATAAGGAGAGCCTTTAGCTTTGGGCTCTGCTGTTCTGGGGCAAGGAGGGGACACGCTTCAGCTCATTCAGCAGAAAAGCTCCTCCCGATATCGCTACACCACAGCATATTCTTCACTGAAAGGGTTGTCAAGCATTGGAACAGGCTGCCCAGGGAGGTGGTTGAGTCGCCATCCCTGGAGATATTTAAAAGACGTGTAGACATGGCACTTAGGGACATGGTTTAGTGGTGGACTTGGCAGGGTTAGGTTTACGGTTGGACTCGATGATCTGAAGGGTCTTTTCCAACCTAAATGGTTCTATATTGCTCCTCTACAGGCTTCGGAGCTCACATACGGGCCCTTACCCCAGCTGGGACCCTGCCAGAACAAGGTCACCGACCCCGCGTCCCAAGAAACACCGCACTGCCCACCTGCAAGGGGACAGGCAGCGGGGTGCCCAGCCTACCGCGCTCCCAGCCGTGCTCTCCCCCACCCGGGGCAGCCCTCCCCTCCCCAGCGCGTCGCCTGCCCCAGCCGCTGACCTGTACTTTCTGTTGGCCTCGTCGGCTGTCAGGGCATGCTCGAACATGAGGACGCGGTAGCGTGGGTCAAGGCGCGGGCCGCTGTAATCACGGAACTCCAGCTCCACCGCCGCGTCCAGCAGCGAGAGGTAGCGGCGCACGATCAGTGCGTAGGGGCTGCCTGCGGGGAGAGGACGGCTGGCTAGATGCCGCCTGGCAGCCCCTCCTCACCCAGCCACACTCCCGGGGGGGCTGACCGCCAGCGAGGTGGTCCTGTGCTCCCGCGGGAGTCTGTTCTGCCCAATGCTTTCAAAATCCACCTCCACCCCGGCCCTGAGCTTTAAGGGCTGGGTTTACCCTGGAAAAGGCCCAACATACTCATAACGTTGGTGATGAAGGCTGGGGAGAAGACTTGGTGCAGGACGGTCTGGGGGAAATGGCTAAGCTGAAACATGGACATGAGGATGTTAACGGTTGCCAGGGGTGAGCTGCCAGCTTTCTGCTCCAGGATGGCCTCCAGCTTGGGGAAGAGCTCGCTGTGGTTGGATGGGCGGTAATTCATGCGGCTGAAGGGAAACACCAGCTTCTGGATCACCTGCAGGCAGGAGGAGAGGGAGTCAGGCCGGGCCAGGCAGCAGGACGAAGGGCAAGTCAAGCCCAGGCCTGCCCAGAGCTGGGCAGAAACAGGCTCTCACAAGCCGTAAGGATCAGGGCACACCCCGGTCGGTCCCCAGCGAGATGCCCCAGTCTGATGGCAGAGAAGGGACATGGTTTCCCCCAGCGCCAGCCCCAGGCATCCCCCGCAGACGGGGGAGGACGCTCACCTTGCTGTCGAGCTGCTCCCCACGCTTCAGGAGAAAGTTTGCGATGGTATCAAGCAGCCGCGGCTCACGCAGCCGGTGTCGGGCCACGTACTTGGCAATGAGGGCCATGGTGTAGGGGGTAAGGTTCTCTGCCTTCCTGGGGAGCCACTCTGCACAGAGCAAACCACAGCGGGGTATCCGTCAGAGAGGCCTGGCTCTGTCCGAACTGCAGCTCTCCAGAAGCCACTACAGCCTGGGCAGGAAAGGCAGTGCAGGCAGGTGGGAGATAACAAGACCTGGGCAGCAGAGCCACCTCTCCTGAAACCCAGAAGGCTTCCAAAGCCCATCAAGTTATGGGGCCTGTGAGAGGCTCGGGCAGATTCCCGTCACGTGCACCCAGAAGGCACAGCTGGAGCGCAGCTGGAACGTGCACAGAACAGGGGGGGCCCTTCTGTAGAAACCCCACCGACACCAACCTGCTCCCAGTCTTGAGGCAAGGTAGGCTCAGGCCCCGGGAGGGCTAGGCCGGGAAGGCAGTGACAGGGGGGCCATAATGCAGAGCGTCTCCCGCTCCAGCCTCCACCGCTGCAGGCCCTGGTGCTCAGCAAGGCCCCAGCTGGTGCCGTCACAAACCCAGATGTCCTCTGGGGCCAAGAAAGGAGGCTCCGAGGCTTCCAAGTGCATGGACAGAGCCCAGCACACCCCGCGCCGGCGAAGAGGCTCACACCTCTGGGTGTGGGCGAGGCTGGGACCCCGCCTGGGCAGACCCTGCCCTCACCTGCCATACTGCGGATGAATCGCTCTTGGCGGTTCTCGTAGAAGAGCTGAGAGCTGAAGATGGCCTCCAGGGCCTTGTTGTTCGCCTCCTGGGCGCACAGAGCCAGCATCTCGTCCAAGAGGGCCAGCTCGTGCTCCCGCATGGCACTCACTTGCCCCAGCGTGTGCCTGACGAGGCGCAGGATCTTGCGGTTGTTGATCAGCTGCTGGTCGGAGGCCGGGTGTCCCTGCAGCGCCTGCGCCCGCAGCCGGTAGTAGGAGAGGAGCAGGAAGAGGGTCTGGGGGTGGCGTTCCTTCTCCAGGTGCCGCTCCAAACTGCTGAGGCAAGACTCGACCAGGGGGTGGGGGCTGGACGGGTGGAGCCTCATCACGCTGCTGAAGACCATGGAGACGTCCTTCTGGTTGAAGCGGCCCAGGCGGCTCCGGGATTCATCCTCCAGCACTCGCACCAGCGGCGATTCCCCAGGCAGGCCTGCGACAGGGAAGGGATTACGGACACCCGGACCCCACCTCTCGTCTTCACTAGACACAACCGTCCTCGTAAGCTCAGGCACGAGACTACAGCCAGAGAAGGACAGATTTGTCGTGTCAGTGATCAAACCGAAGATGAGAAAGGGAAAGAGGACGGGTTTGGCAAAGCCTGACCAGAACATCAGTGCATCTGCACCATGGAAAAAGTCATGTGGAGCTGTTGGATTATTCCCACCCACTCCACCAAAATGGAAGTCCTTTAGTTCACCCGCAAAAGCAAGGTTTGTTTCTTAAGTCTCAAACTTCTCGAAGATAAATAACACACCTCAAAAAGTACTTTAAAAAAAAGTTTTCGTTGGAAAACAACTAAGACATCAGCAGATTACCAAAATAAAAACTGTCCATGTCTGACAGGAATGAATCCTTTCACGTTTCTAACCTTCTCCCATTTTCTAGTTCAGCTTTAGTCTTTCATACTTGGGTCCTGGGGGAAATACTTTCCTCCAACTCTGGACGCATTATTCAACCACAGTAAGACAAGAGGCCAGGCGCACAGTGCAGTTACGAAAAAAGGCAAAGGCCATCCTTCGCGTGTCAGGAGAGATATTTCCAGGAGATGCATGAAGCATTATGCACTGTATGAGGCCCTGGTAGCCCACTGGTCTCCTAAGCCAGCTGACAAGATTTCAATTTTCAAAAGGGCTTTAAAGCAACTAAGGCAGCATGGGGTAAGTTGCTGTGTTTTATCATTAATCAAAAATCAGTCAGAAGGTGGAAAGTGAAGAATTGGTCTGAGCAGTTGCTTTGTTCCTTAAAAAAGGTCTCAAAAAGGCGGGTCAGCATTTTTATTAATGAGCGGGTAAGCGTGGTGAGCAGGGAAGGGCAACTGACGGAGAACAAAGTGTGGGTCAAAACCAGAGCAGGCTGGGGGGAGCCCAGCTGAGGGGAGAGGCGCCTGGCAGCCCAGAGTTCAGTGTCAACAAACACAAGGCGCCATGAGACAGAGGGGGGAAGAGCAGAAACTTCTTCCCTCCCCCCTTCAGCGGGATCTAGAGTTACTGCATCAACCCACGGCCGGGACCGGGCGTCTCCGTACGCGGCTCAGCCGAGGCCTCAGCCCAGCATGCAGCTGCGGCGGAAAAAAAAAAGCAAACAGAATGGCAGGAAACGTGCGCCTGGGACACAAGAGCGCAGGGCTGGCAGGAGCCGTGGGGGTCGGAGAGTGCAGGCACCTGCCGCCACAGGCAACCGCCAGACGTGATCCCCTTCCTCGCAGGCAGGAGAATCCGCAGGGGCCTCCAGGGCCCCCAGCCCAGTGAAGGGTGAGCCCCCCCGGGACATGACCCGCAGGCCAGCCCAAACGCTGCTGCTGCGCAGGAACCCAAACCGGCCCGAACCTCTCTTCCTGAATATTAAATGCCAATGACACAGGGATCATGGCTTGCAAAGAGGTTAGCCAAGATCTCCCATCTCACACTTCAATGCTCAGATGTTTGCTGATTTTCAGGGACTGGAAAAAAACTCGAGGAGTGGTTTATCCCGCATCCTGCCAAGCGGCGCTGGCCACCGCTTCAGCTGCCCTTCGGGTCAGTATGCCAGGTGCTCCAGCCAGCCGAGGCCCCCGGAGCAGTCAGTCCTGACTCCCTTCCTGCTGCGTATCCCAAGCAGAGCCTCCTCCTTCGAGGGGCACAGCTCCATCTGCCACAAAGCCACTATCACACGTAAATCCACACACAAACCCAGACACTGGCTCCTGGTCCGGTACATCCTTCCTCCTTCTGTGGCAGCCAGACCAGCAAGCTCTCCTTTCACCTCACAAACCCAAGCACTGGCCCGTGTCCTGCTGCCCTGCCCGCCTCCCCCGTTTGCTGTGGGCAACCCCAAGCAGGCAGACACCGGCAGTCCTGGACACTCACCCAGCGCGGCAGCGGCGTACAGGCAGTTGACAATGCTGAAGTTATCAAACTTGGAGCAACCGCTGATGATGGCCTGACAGAGAGTCTGAAACTCCGGCTGCTCCAGCATCTGTCCGGGCCCGCGACTCTCCCCGTTCACCGTGGCCTGGCCCTGCTGCTGCTGCAAGAGCTGGCCCAGCTTGTGCAGGGCGATGGGGTAGTGGCTGGCGGACACCTTGCTGGGGTTCTGCGTGACCCACCGCAGCACTTCCCCCACGCTGCGCGAGCGCTCAATCAGACGCTTCATTGTGAAGAAGGTGTCATAACTCATCTTCTCGTGGATGAAGTTCCAGCTCTTCCTCTTGCCATGGCCTCGAGTCCTGTAGGCGTCCGGGGGAAAGGTGTGCAGCAACCCATGGCCGTAGGGGTCCAGGGGGAGCAGCACAGCCCGCTGCTTGGCTTTGCCTGCACAGTAGCAGGTGGGATACATCCCGGCCCCGCTCCTGTCACCAGCAGCCAGGCCCTGCAGGACTCCGGGCCGCACGCTCTCCCGGGTCAGAGCACGGAGCCATGGCAGCAAGCGCAGCATGGCGAGGGCAGGGCAGCTCGAGAAGCTTCGGAGAACCGGGAGACCCTGCGGATGAGAGGGGGGAGTGAGGGGGGGCGAGCTTGTGCCTCTGAGAGGGCAGGAGCCAGCGAGGGACGCCCGGAGCCCACGCTGGGACCCCCTCGCCCGCACGGATCTGGCCCAGGGTGGGGGTACCTGCCCCACACAGCCCCCTGTCCTGAGGCCCGCCCTGCCCACAGAGACCCCCGTGGTGCCGGCCCCCCGTCCCGCACGGCTCGCCCGGCCCGAGGTCCCCCGGCCCACACGAGCCCCGCTGTCCCGGGACCCCCGGCCCGCACAGGCGTCCCCACCCTGACGTCCCCTGGCCCACACAAACCCCTCCCCTCTCCCGGGGCCCCCGGCTCGCAGCTCCCCTCGTCCCAGGAGCCGCGGCTCGCACAGATCCCCGTCCGGCACCGGGACCCCCAGGGCCGCCCTCGAGCTTCCCCCCCCCCCCCGGTACCGGGACCCTCGGGCCGCACTGCGCGCTCCTCCCCCGGTACCGGGTCCTCCGGTCCGCACGGAGCGCCTCTCCCCCGGTACCGAGGCCCCTGGGCCGCACTGAGCGCTCCTCCCTCGGCACCGGGACGCCCGGGCCGGGCTGGACCGCACCGGGACGGCGACACCCAGCCCAGCCAGGACCCCATCCCCGGGGTCCCCCATCCCTCCGGCCTAGACGGGCGCCGCCGTGCCCGGCCCGGCCCCACCCCTCGTCCCGCCCGGCCCGGCCCTACATGGCGCTCGCGGCCGCGCTGGGACCCGCCGCCGCCGCCCCGGCCGCTCAGCACCGCCCGGACACCGAGTCCGCCATCTTCCCGACAGCCCCCGTCGGGCCGACGGACGCCGCGGCGCGGCCCCGCCCCACCGCGCGCGGCCCACACTTCCGGGGGCGGGGCTGGGTGCGCGGGCTCCGGCGGGGCGCCGCGGCATATGTAAATAGCCGCCACCCGTCCTCCAATGAACGAGCGCTTCGCGAAGGGGCGGGGCGGCTCTGCCGGCGCAGGCGCGCTGGGACCCTGCGGAAGCCGTGGCCCTAGGCGCAGGCCCCGCCCCGCCCGCGGCGAGCGCGCCGCCAGGGAAGCCCCGCCCCCCGCCCCGGAGCCCCGCCCCCCACCCCCGGTCCTTCCCGCCGCCCCGGTTCCCCCCCCCCCCCAGCGGCGCAGCAGAGCCGGAGGCCGCGACCGTTCACAGTCCTTCCTCTTTAATCGTAACAGGGCGGCGGGGGGCGCGACCCGCCCCCACCGGCATCCCCGGGGAGCGGCCCCCCCCGGGAGGGGCCGGGCGGCCGGACCATCCCCTCCGTGGGGAGGCAGCCCCGGCCCCGGGGGAGCGGACACCGTCCCATGCAGGAGCAGCGTGCAGGGGGCTGCGGGAGCTCCCGCGCACGGAGCCGGGCGGCTGCGGGGCACGGGAGCAGTGGGGGGGACGCGGCGGGGGGGGACGGGGCCAGGCGGACACTCCGTGCGGGGCTGGGGGGGGCACCGGGACCCCCCACCCACCCGCCCCTCCCCAGAGGTAGCACAGCTCCTGCGACAGCCCCGGCTCCGGCTGCAGCGCCACGGGACACGGCCTGCGGGCAGGCTGCCTGCCTCCTGCCGGACACCAGCTCCCCCCGACCCGCCGGGGCCTGCAGCCCCCGGGGGACACAGTCCACGGCGCGGCCCCCCCAGGTTCAGGTGCGGCAGGCAGACTCCACCCGGGACCCAGTCTACTCCGGGCACGGCAGCTCCTTTCGGGGCGCGGGGCCGTGCTATCTGCGGTACATGGTGAAGGCCATGAAGCTGAAGAGGAGGGTGAGGCCGGCCAGGAAGGTGGTGGCGGTGGCGGTGAAGACGTGGCGGTACTGCAGCTGGAAGTACCAGAGCACGGCCAGCATCAGGACGAAGAGCGGCAGCATGAGGCTGCCCACGTTGAGGGCGGCGTGCACGGGGTCGGCGGAGGCGTGGGGACCGGTGGGCGCGGGGGCCGGGCTGTGCTGGGAGATGTGGCAGTGCAGGACGCTGTTGTGGGCGAGGTGCAGGGCGGCCAGGCTCTGGGCGTCATCGCGCAGCAGCTGGCCCTGGTAGATCAGCCGCACTTGCTGCTCCTGCCCTGGGAAATAGGCCCTGGGGCGGGGGACAAGGAGGGAGATGTCACGCTCCCGCCAGGACAGCGTCCCCTCCATCCACCCCCCCAGCAGCAGGCTGCGAACGCACCCACCCTGACCACCGGCTCTGCCTGCGCTCCTGTGCCCGTGCTTCGCCGTCAGCCGCCCCAGGCGTTACCAGACGGGCCGCCTGACACCCCGGCCAGGGACGGGCGCCGGCACACACACCGGCACAAGGGCAAGAGCAGCAGCTCCCAGCTGCTCCAGGGAGGGAGGGAGCCGCCGGCGCCGCCCCCAGCCGGGACAGCCCCGAGCAGTGCCGGGGAGAACCGGCCTGCCCTGCCCCTCACCTCTTCAGGGCTCCGACGGTGTCGCCGGGGCGTACCCGGGCCAGGCGCTCCGTGTCGTTGAGGAACTTCAGCCGCAGCACCATGGTGGGCTCGGCGGGGCCGCTGTCCCCCTCACCGAGGGGACCCTGCGCGGGTGCGGGACCGGCTCGGGGCCGCAGCCCCGCCGCCAGCCCGCCCGCCCCATCGGGGGTCGCTCCGGCGGCCGCCGCCGCCGCCGGGGCTTTGTGCTCGACGGGTGTCGGGGCAGCACTCGGGCCCTCCTCGGGCAGCGTCGCGGCGTCGCGGGGCGTCGCGGTGGGCTCGGGGGCGCGGGTGGAGGCCCAGGCCAGCCCCAGCACCAAGGCGACCAGCAACAACGCGAAGAGCACGGTCACCTCATCGCCTACGCCCTCGATCAGCGCCATGGCGGCGGCGGCGACACCGGCTACCGACCTGCGGGCATAGAGCGAGGCCGTCAGCCTGCCGGGTCGCAGGCGACCGCGGCCGGTCCGGGCCCTTCACCTGCCGCCATCGCGCCGCTTCCGCCTCGCCGCAAGGCACGCCGGGAGCTGTAGTCCCGCTCGGCGCATGCGCGGAGGTACAACCGCGGGGCACGCCGGGAGCTGTAGTCCAGCCCCCTGGCGCTGGGCGTGCCGGAGGCACGCCCAGCGCCAGGGGGCTGGACTACAGCTCCCGGCGTGCCCCGCGCCAGGCTGGACCTGCGCCGTCGGGCTTCCTCGTCCAGGGACCTTCCCTCATCCGCCATCATCGGTTTGAGAAATGCTCGGCCCCGCTGTGCCCAGCTTGGGGAGACGCGGTGCTCCGGGGTGGCGGGAGGAAGGGGCTACAAGGACGGCGGCAGCCGGTCCTGGGCTCAAGGGGAGGATGGGGGGCGTTCGGGTGTTGGCATTAATGCGGTGGTTCTCGGCGAGGCCTAGGAGGGTGGGATTGCTGTGGGGAGAAATGATAGACTAGACTGGACTAGACTGTTTCACTTGGAAGGGACCTACAACGATCGTTTAGTCCATCTGCCTGACCTCTTCAGGGTTGACCAAGTTAAAGCATGTTATTACGGGCATTGTGCAAATGCCTCTTAAACACGGACAGACTTGGGGCATCAACCGCCTCTCTAGGAAGCCTGTTCCAGGGTTTGACCACCTTCTCGGTAAAGAAACGCTTCCTAATGTCCAGCCTAAACCTCCCCCAGCGCAGCTTTGAACCGTTCCCAGGCATCCTGTCCCTGGATCCCAGGGAGATCAGCACCTCCCTCTCCATGTCCCCTCCTCAGGAAGCTGCAGAGAACACCCCTCAGCCTGCTTTTCTCCAAATTAGACAAGCCCAAAGTCCTCAGCTGCTCCTTGTAGGACATTCCTTCCAGCCTGCCACCAGCTTTGTTGCCCTCTGGACATACTCAAGGACCTTCACATCCTTCTCAAGTGGTGGGGCCCAGCACTGCACACAGTACTCCAGCTGAGGCCGCACCAACGCTGAGCACAGCGGGATAATCCCCTCTCTTGCCCAGCTGCTCGTGCTGTGTTTGATGCACCCAGGATGCGGTTTGCTCTCTCATCTGCCAGGGTGCGCTGCTGGCTCCTATTGCTCCTGCTGCTGACCAGCACTCCCAGATCCCTTTCTGCAGGGCTGCTCTCCAGCCACTCCTCTCCCAGTTCATGAGATGTCCTTGGAAACCTGTTAGGGGGTCCAGAGGTGGCCACAGAAATGGTCGGAGGGCTGGAACACCTCTCCTGTGAGGACAGGCTGAGAGGGTCGGGATTGTTCAGCCTGGAGAAGAGAAGGCTCCACCTTGTTGCAGCCTTTCAGTACTTAAAGGGGGGTTATAAGGCGGAGAGAAACATTTTAACAGGGCCTGTTGCAATAGGACAAGGGGTAATGGTTTTAAAGTAAAAGAGGGCAGATTCAGACTAGATTTAAGGAAGAAATTTTCTACGCTGAGGGTGGTGAATGACTGGCACAGGCTGCCCAGAGAGGTGGTAGATGCCCCATCCCTGGAAACATTCAAGCTCAGGTTGGACGGGGCTCTGAGCAACCTGATTAGTTGAAGATGTCCCTGCTCACTGCAGGGGGGCTGGACTAGATGGCCTTGAAAGGTCCCTTCCAAGCCAAACCATTCTGTGATGATTCTATGAAACCCTCCAGATTAAATTTCTCGCGCAACTGAAGGAGCATGAAGTTACCGGTTCTGCTTAAAAGCGAAAATATTTTTATCATTTAATCAATATCCTGTTCTTTGCTTTATATATAGAAAATTGGTGAAGGGTCTGGAGCACAAGTCTGATGAGGAGCGGCTGAGGGAGCTGGGGGTGTTCAGTCTGGAGAGGAGGAGGCTGAGGGGAGACCTCATCGCTCTCTACAACTACCTGAAAGGGGGTTGTGGGGAGGTGGGTGTTGGTCTCTTCTCCCAAGGGACAAGCGACAGGACAAGAGGAAATGGCCTCAAGTTGCACCAGGGGAGGTTTAGACTGGATATTAGGAAAAAATTCTTTACTGAAAGGGTTGTCAAGCTCTGGAACAGGCTGGCCAGGGAAGTGGTTGAGTAGACGTGGCGCTTAGGGACACAGTTTAGTGGTGGACTTGGCAGTGTTAGGTTTGCAGTTGGACTCAATGATCTTAAGGGTCTTTTCCAACCTGAATGATTCTATGATTCTGAATGATTCTGTGATCCTAAAACAACGTGGGCAATTGGTGAAGAACAGCAAATTTCGCAGGCAGAGCCTGTCGCTGGAAGAGCCGTGCTCTGGTGAAGACGTGGTCTCTGGCAGGGATTAAGCAGATTACGCAGCGCAGAGATAACATGGGGGAATGGGAGAAGCTTCCGACTAAAACTGACCGAGTTGCAGTGATCCTTTGGGGGACTGTGATTCTCCAGATGCGTTTAAACCTACCTGCAGGCTTCATGAAGAAGGAAAATTTGAAAGATGATAGATGAAAAAATTAGCGTGGCATAGTTTTTGTCTCCAACTTAGTTTTGATATTCAAAGACGTTTCAAATAATTTATCCTAAAATCTTTCTTGGCTGAGCTAGTATCTGGTATGAAACCTTAATGCTGGAGACTCAGCTTTTCTGTGTTCTGAAAAGCATTCAGATAATTCTGAAAGTGGTCAAAAATGGTTTGATCAAAATTTCCGTATTTTTAGGTGAAAAGGCTTGTACCATCACAATGAGATAGCGGGGGAGACTTGTGGAAGGAGAAAACCTACAGCGCCCATAAAGGAACGAAGGTGAAAGGGAGGTCTTTGGATGACAATATCCCCTTTCCCCAGGGCATCGCCTCCAGGGATCCATCGCTTCGATGGCACAAGACATTTTCTATAATAAAATCAGGAGGAATCTGCTAAGGGCAGCAGGGCGCAAGCTGCAGCATCCTTTCTGCCGAGGTGGATCTGAGAGCCGCAGCGATTCCAGGGATCTGGGTGGCTCCAGGGAATTAATTATTTTCCCTTCTGGGCTCCTGTGTCCAAGCTGCCTCCAGGTCGGAAGGACCGGCTGGTTCGTGAGGCTGGGGGTGGGCCGGGGCTCCTGGCTCCAGCCCCGGTTGAAATCCCAGTTCAGGCCAGCGACGGGGAGTCCCAGAAACGGGGCGTGGAGCCTGAGGTGGTGATTCTCAGCTGCCTCCTTCAATCCTGATCTGCATTCTCCATCACTGTTTTCAGCTTATCATTAGACTGCAGCAATGCAGATTGATGAGATGTGTGATAGGAGAGCTTAAGGCTCCAGGCAGTGTAATTGTGATATTAGCATTAGCAGGAGGCATTGCAAACATAAAATTTATTTTCTGTGTACAGCTGTCTTGCAGAACTCAAGAGCAGAACTCGTCCTGCCATCACAGGGAGTGAAGTCTTTAATGACCTGCAAATAGCACCGAGGGAGCTGAAAAGTGGGGCTGCCAAAGCAGAGCTCTCGCACACACAGCAGAATTTAAAAATAGGCTGCTGCTGGCGTTCTGGCTTACCCGTCGTTCCTGGAAGCCCACGGGGAGGACGGCTCTCCAGCAGAGGAGAGACGCAGTCCCCTGACGTAACTTGCCTCGGCATCTACGCCGCAGAGAGGAAAGATGCGGATTCAGTCATTCTACACCAGAGCATCTCTGATCATTATCTGCATCTTTTCCAGCTCCAGGACTGCGCTGGGTGCTGACTCCTCTCTCCTCTCCCTGGAGCAGCGGGGGCACCGGGCAGACACCTCCTCGCCCATGGCGCTGCCATCCTGGTGGGACCGAGGAGTCCCTTTAGCTTAGCATCATCAGCGCCTTCGGCGAAGCTCAGCGCCTGTGGGAGTGGAGACATGGGAGAGATGAACGCCTCTGCAGATGAAACTGCTCTTCAGAAGCTCCCACCAACAGCGAGAGGTGGCAGCCCCAGTCAAAGACGTGGAGACGTGTTGTGGGGAAAGCAGTTGGGCCAGAAAAAAGAGCTCGTGGGTGGGAGCACTGGGGAGTTGGGGATGCTGAGCTGCTGCATCTCTAGGCAAGGATGAGCTCTGCATTTACAAAGGACCGCAGAGAACCAGGCTGTGAAACACCCCGTCCCCATCACGAGCAAGCGGTCTGCGACAAGACCGGAAGAAGCCACCCGTGCACACCGCAGCCCTGCGGGACAGCACTGTCCCTCACAGGGAAGGGCCAAGGAGGGTCCCCAGTGTCACCTGCTGAGGGGCTGGAGGAGATGGGCAGCCACCGGCCAAGCCGGGGGTCCCGGCAGCAGAGGCGGGCAGCACCCATGGGTGCAGAGGCTGCTGGAGAGCAGGTCGTGCTGCTCGATCTGCCCAGGGCATGCGGGCTGATGGGTGGGCAGGCGGGACCCCCTGCTCTGAGGTGCCACGGGGTGGTGGGTGCGCTGCTCTCTCCCACAGCACTGAGCCATGAGTGTGGTGCGGGGGGCAGAGGTGAGAAACTGGTGGGGAGGAGCTGCCCCTTCCCTGGGTCACTACGGCTGATGCAGAAAGTGCTGGGCAGAGCCCAGGTCCATGCCTGGGGGCCATCCCACGGAGACTCGGGAGAAACAAGGGGTGAGGCTGGGGTCTGGTGGCTGCAGAGGGGACCTCGGTGCTGGCCGGAGGTGGGCCCAGAGGGAGGGAGGAGGCCGGGCGTAGAGGTGGTCGGAAAGGGAGGCTGGCCTGGGTATCACCACCCAAATTATAAAAACGGTTCCTTGATTTTCTGTTCCCTGATTCTTTTTTCAGAGCTGCTGCTCACACCAGCCTCCACGCAGTAACTGGCACTCAGATGAAGCAGCACTGCAGACCTGCCCGGTCACGGTCACTGCGGTCATCGAGTGGCCCTGGACCTCCAGCGGCCACAGAGCCAATCTGTCCACAGTCACTGGTGACCACAGCCGGTCACTGCTCCAGTGATGGAAAATGGGCAGAGAGCAGTTAGTACAGACAGACGGGAGGACAAGGATGGGGACAGGCACTTGCACCAGGGTGAAGTAGGACCCACGTTATTCTGAGCTGAACAAATCACTAAAGAAAAGGCAAAGCTTTGAGGGCAGCAGAGCACCCGTTGAGGAAGACAAGAAAAAAAACACACGGAAGAATAAAAATTTATTATTAGCTGCTAGTAAATTATTTAAATAAGCTGCAGTTAGCAGAGGGTGATGACCACAGGTTCGAAGCCCTGGATGCCAGAGCTCACAGAGGCATTTCTGACAAACCGTCTTGGGGAAACGCAGATTCACCGAACCGGAGCAGGGCCGTTTTGACAAGCTCCCGGCGACAGCAGTGTGCTCCTGAGGAGCCCATCTCGCCTCCCTGCCAGCATGGGCCTGGCAGAGCCCTCCCACAGCTCCCACCTCCCAGGCTGGCTCTTCCCGAGGGGGAAGGAAACCCAGCTCCAGCCAGAGGTTGCCTCCTTCCCGAGCTCTGCTCCCCAGCTGCCAGCCCCCCAAGACCTCGGGGCGCTGGGGGTGCTGGGCACCACACCCCGGGCTGGGTTTTGTGGCAGCTGAACAATATTATCTTTCCTCGTGGGAAGGAAAATCTGCCCGTCGGCCAGCTGTGCCGGTGAGGTCACCTCCGGGGTTTTGTTGGCCAGGCTCTGGAGGACCGGCATGCTGGGGATGGTGTCGGGGCTTTACTAACCCGGCACCTATAGGTCCTATAGGACAAGGAACTGAGATTTTCTCGCTCCTTGGCTATGGGACACTGGCAGCAGAAAACCAAATGGGGATCTTTTCCTCTTGTGTAATAACCTTAAAATACCACCTGTGGTTCCTGTCCTGCAAGCAGCTCGGTGAGGGCAGACCCCTACCCAAGGCATTTCTAAAATCGGGGCCTGGGTCCACACATGCAACACAACACAAAGCTTAGACATGGTCTGAAGAGAAAAAGAGAATAACAAATACTGTTTAAAAAAATCTCATAATCTTGGTAGTTCCATGTAATACTTTCAAAAGTTAAGCCCTTTACTTAGTCTATGGCACAGTTTTCAGAACAAAGTTTTTAGACGGAGAGCTGGCAAGACTTTACAGAGCAGGCTGTGTGTTGGAGTCACCCAGAAAAGGCAACAAGTGTCGAGCAGGAGCTGTTAGAAAAGAGGACGTACGGAAAGGGAGAGCAATGCAGAGCGACTCAAGCCCCAGTACCTGGTGTTTGGAAGAGTCTCTGGGACCTGGAAGGTGGGAAGAAATCACTTAAGCTTGATGCACACATCAGGGAGAGTAAAAGGAAGGATTTTAGCAACGACGATTCAGCTAAAGGCACAGGTAAAGGGTGCAGCTTTGGGTAGAGACCCGCTGAAGGTCAGGCAAGTCTCCAAGACTGAAGGAGAGGCTGCTGCAAAAATGGAAGAGAAGGTCCCAGGGATGTAAGAGTGATGGATGCAAGGATGCAAAAGAAGCAGCAGATTTGAAAAATGCATATACTGTGTAGGAAGCAGAAATAGGATTTATAACTTCCAGGATGTGGAAAATAAGCCATGTCTGAACAAAATCATTTGAGTGGTTATGACTGTTCAAATTTAATGCATTTTATCCAGTGGTTAATCACCCTCACCGATAAAATTTTGTGTCTAATTTTCAACGTGGATTTGTCTGGCTTCAGCTTCCAGAGATTGAGTCTTTTTATATCTTTCCTGGCTCGATTAAAGAGCCATTTAATATTTCCCTATGAAAGTACTTCTACAGTGTAATCAAGTCACCCCTCAATCTTCTTTTGGATAAGCTGAACAGATTGTGCTCTTTAAATCTTCTGCTGTAAGGCACTCGCTCCAGCCCTCAAATCATTCTGCGTGGGTCTTTTCAGCATCTCTTTGATTTTTCAATATTCTTCTAAAATATTGTTAATATACAGCAATGCCCAGTTCTAGAGTGCTGCTGCTCCAGCGAGATACAGAGGTGAGATCCCCCCTCCCCTGCCCAGGGCTCCCCGTGCCCCTCGGGGGATCGACCCCTTCCGCCCTGCGCCGGGCTGGGAGCTCACCTCCACCGGCCGGCCCCAGCAGCATCTTTGTGCCATTTGTCTGAATACGTGCGATAGAAATGGAAAACGGGCCAAGACAGCGTTGCTTGTGTCTCCGGCCAGGCTTGGGGTAGGGCAGGGCGACAGCGCAGAGCCCGGCAGCGTCTCCGGCACAGCGCCGGGGCGAGACATCTCAGCTCCACGGGCTGGGCACCCATGGGCGCTGGCCCCCCTCCTCACGGTGTGGCATTGCGTGCCAGTGCCGCTGCGTGGGCAGGGGCCTCCCTCTCCACTTTCTGCTTCTCTCTTCCTGCTCACCGCACTGCCTCTGCTCCCGTTAGAGAGCCCGATGGGATGGACGGCAGGTCCCGGCACCTGGTGCTGCTCTGGGTGCCACGCGTTTTGTGGGAGGTCAGCCCAGAGACAGAAACCTGCCCCGTTCCCCTCTGGAGCGGGCCTGCCCACGGGAGTGAGGTGGTCTCTGGGGTCAGCAGGGGTGGAGGGTGCTGCAGAGGGTGCAGCGACCTGCTGCACCTCGGGCAGCCGGCACCCCACAGGGTGCTGTGACCCCTTCCTGCAGCTCTGCCCTCTCCCGGCGCGGGGGAAAGTGCTGAAGAGCCCAGACCCACGAGGGGCTGCACCGGTGACCTCCTCCATGGCAAGAGCCGACATTCACGCTTGCCTTACACACCCAGTCTTCTAGGAAACTGGCCGTCCTGCTTGCCCCACGGCTGCTTGCTTTTCTTAAAGCCCTTTGGGAATCAGGGCGGACTTCACCCTTCAACCATCTTGCCCGCATGTAATCTCTCTGCTCTCTCTTTGGGGCTCTCTGCAAGGTCAGGACCTCTCTGCACAACAGCTGACCCCACCATCCCCACATGGATCATATCTGCCCAGCCTGCAGTAGCTTTACTCGCCACAGCTCTGACTCGTTTGCTCCTTGCAGCGGCTGGACTTACAGGATTCCCCAAGAGTTGCCTCAAGCCCTTTATGGACGGCACCACTCTTGGGACCCTCCACCACCCAGGTACCCACCGGGTATCGAGGCAGCTGCGAGTAAAAGATCTCAATAACTCGGGCCATGCATCCTGGGGTCTTTGCGGCACGGGTCAGCATCGCCCCATCAGCTTGGCTCTTCCGCTGTCCTCTGCAGCTGCTGCCTTTCCAAACAGATCCTCTGCTGAGCCCCTGCAAAGAGGGGTCCCTGCAGGGTAACCCCCTCTGATTTCTTCCCAGTGAATACCGATGCAAAAAATGGATTTAGCTCCTCTGCAGCAGCCCTGTCCTCTTGGTTTACCTTTCGTGCCCGGGCATCCGTTGGCCCTGCAGGCTTCTGGAAGGCGTCCTGCTCCCGATGCATCTGAAGAAAGATTTATTGTTGGGTCTAATCTCTTTGTTAGCTGTTCCTCAGAGCGGTCTGACTGCCTCATTGTGTTTATGCATTTAATCTGCCAGGGTTTATGGTCCCCTCCATTTCCTCCTTTACTCACAATTTCACCTTTCCAAAGGATGCCTCACCTGGTCCCCCACCCTGCTGCTGGGCTGTGCCAGCTCCCTCCCTCCTCATCAGCTGTCCTTGCATCCTTGCTGGGACTCGCTGGCCCCGTGCCCCTGGGGCGGCACCTCCACCGTGCCCGAATGGGTTTCATTCACCTCACTGCCATTTTTAGCTTCTTAACAGCCGCCTGCGTGCTTGCACAGTTCACCTCCCGTGGCCCGGCAGTCTCTCATCAAAGAGAAGGGTCACAGAGAGATCCTGACCCCATGGGAGAGGGTCCAGCTGTGGGGCATGGGTGGGAGTGGGGCACTCTGCCCCGTGACCGGCCGTGCACCGCGGGGTGTCCCCACGGCCCTCCCTGTGGAGGCTGGACCTGTCCAACCACCCACACCCCAGACAAGGAGAAAATACTGGGGTGTTGCACGCCTCGATTTGCGACCAGACACCCGCGGAGGCAGGACGCGTGCCAGCTGGGCACCAGGTACCCACGGGGTGTCTCGAAATGGCCGATGGCTTAGCGGCAGGTCACAGCAAGGGACTCAGACAACAAAGGGAAAGCAGACCATGGTTCACCACTTCTCTAAAACAAGAGCCAAGCCTGCATCCGCTCACCCATGGCCGCTCTGGTGAGTGCAGGGAGCCGTTCCCAGCACAGCCCCGTGCAGGGAGTGGGGTGGGAGTGCGCCGCCGGTGCCAGGCACCCCCGAGCCTGCCCGGCACCCCTCCAGCCTCGGCTTCTCTCCAGGTCGGGGCTTGTCCTCAAATATATGTCCTCTGCGCATACTACTGTGGCCTTGCCAGGCCGGTGGCCATCTACTTGAATAAACCATTAGCAGATCATCAGCACAGCAACGCTAAATGCTCTTTCTCACCTGCAAGGCTCTGTGCGGGTCGCAGTGTGAGCGAGCTTCGTACACTGAAGTATGTATTTTGACTTTGCGATTTGCTTGCTGCCTGACAGCCATTCTTTGCGCAGATATGGATGGGATTAATACCTGCAGTTACCTCCGAGCTCCAGAGTAAGATTAAAGAGCTGCAGCTATTCTGGGGAAAAGCTCTTGCCCTGATCCCCAGCCCAAAGAGGACAGTTATTGTGACTTGAAGGCAACATCTCTTTACTAAACACCTCTCTCCCCACCACGCTATTGCCACTAACTGCCTGCTTTGTATCGGGAGCCACAGCAGACCAATGTCCTGATGGGTTTGGGAGAAGGAGCTGCTACCCTTACAGGGTGAGTGAGGAGGACGGGGCAGCCTGAGCCCACCCAGGGCTGTGGCCATGGGGAGGGGACGAGGTTTCCTGCTCCTCCTTTGGTTCCCGGAAAGGCGAGAGGCTTCTCCCAGCTGTGCCCCGCACAGGGCAGCTCTCCTGGATGGAGACATCCCCGCAGAAATCACAGAATCACAGAATCACGAAGGCTGGAAAAGACCTGTAAGATCATCAAGTCCAACCACCAACCCAACCCCCCCATGCCCACTAAACCATGTCCCGCAGTGCCACATCCACACGTTCCTTGAACACCTCCAGTGATGGGGACTCCACCACCTCCCTGGGCAGCCTGTTCCAATGCCTGACAACCCTTTACAGTGAAGAAGTTTTTCCTAATATCCAGCCCAAACCTCCCCTGGCACAACTTGAGGCCATTTCCTCTTGTCCTGTCGCTTGTCCCTTGGGAGAAGAGACCAACACCCACCTCACCACAACCCCCTTTCAGGCAGTTGTAGAGAGTGATGAGGTCTCCCCTCAGCCTCCTCTTCTCCAGACTGAACAACCCCAGCTCCCTCATGAATGAAACACCAGTTTTTAACAGCAAGTGTGATTAAGCACCTCAGGGTCCCAAGTACACCAAAAAGCCTTAAAGCCCCGATGAGCCCACCAGGGACCCACACCCTCTCCCCATGGGGCCAGGACACCCACTCAGGCTCAGCCCTGCGCCTCAGCCCTCGCCTCGGCTCTGTCGTGGGGGTCCTGCTCTCCAGCCCCGCATCCCGGCTGGACCTGGGGGGTCTGTTGCCAGTGGCTTCTCTCCAGCACTCCCCCAGGCTGCCAGGGCTGCCAGCCGGGTTCGGAAGAGCGCAGCGAGTCCCCTGCTCCCCTTCCTTCTGGACCGATGCTCTCCGGGAGCTCTGGGGCGGTGGGGACCCTCCCGCTGCCCCGTGCAGGCTGTGGCACCGTCTGGTGTCCATGTAGGCCCGTGGCCGCAGCCCCACAGCGCAGGGGGCAGGCGGGATGGCTCCCTCCCTGCTCGGGGAGCCGCCATGGGATGAGCCGGGTCCAGCGCTGGCCGAGCTGATGCCGACCCTTTCCTGCTGCTGGGGTGGTTTCCATCTGGTTCGGTCCACGGCCGCTGTGGTGCCGGAGCGGCTGGTCTGGGGGTGGGAGCGGCAGGAGGAGGAGGAGGAGGAGGAGGAGGAGGTATCGCTCCTCTTGGCAGCAGCGCCAGTTTGAGGCGCGTGCGAACGGCAGCGTCAGATGGAAGTGCTGCAGATGGAGAGTGCCTCTGAGCTGAGAAAGTTGGGGTTCTGCACATGAAATCCACCCTAAAAAATGGTTTCCATTTCCCCGTGGCCACTGTCCACTGAGAATGTCCGTCCGACTATCCTCGAGCGCATTTTTATTCCAGAAAGCACCGGGCTCATCTCGCCCGCGAGCTCTCACCTTCCTCCCCCACTTCCCCTGCTCTGAAGTCATGCGATGCGGCCTCTCAGTACGTTTAAGTTCTCTCATGATTTTTTTCTTCCTTATCTGAGATAAGTACCAGCTCCATCTGTTTGCCTGCAATTAATGTGGGCTCCTCTCTCCTTGATCTCGCTCTGGCTTCGCACTAACTTTGGGCTCTGATTTTCCAGTGCCGGCAGCACTGCGGGAACCAGCGCCGCAGTCGCTCCGACCGCACCGTGCGCCGGGGCAGTGGCAGGTGGTGGTGGGGGTCCCGCTCCGCAGGGGCTGCCAGTGGCGGGGCCCCCTCGACCCCCGCGCAGGCTTGGGCCGGGGGATGCTCCCTCCCAGTGGCTGCCCGCGCCTCGTCCCGTCCCTGCGCCCCGCGTCGCGCCCGGGGTCACGCCGGGTGGTGGGGACGCGCAGGGCCCCCGGCGCGGGGGGGGGACGCTGGAGGCCCGAAGGGGAAGCGGCTGCGGAGCCGCGCCGCAGCGGCAGAGGTTTCCCGCTTGCTTCTGCGGCTCACGGCGCCTTCGAGACATGGGCTCGGGGTGGTCTGCAAATGCCTACACAGAGGCCGGGCAGCCAGGGCTGCTGCGGAGGGAGCGTCCCCTGTCCCTGCAGCAAGAGGGGGAGGCGGGGGCTGTACAGGCCAGCCCAAGCCCCTGTCCAGAAAATGTCTTCATAAACAGCGGAGAAACTTTCTGAGTGTGTGGGAGCAAGACGGTGCCAGTAGCAGGTAAGGTGGGGCGGTCAATGCCCGTGTGTCAGGAGAGAGTCACATCGAGCCACCTGAGCCGGCTTCTTGGCCAGGCGAGGGGTGAAGGAGGCGTGAAGGACGTCCCGTGGCTTGCCGGGGACAAATCCCGACACTGCGTCTCATCGCGTCTCAGCAGCCGCCGGCGGGTGCTGCTGAAGGGGCTGTGCAGGGTGTGTGGGGAAGGGCCGAGTGACGCCTGCAAGGGGGGTGCTGGGGGCTCCCCGCCAGCCTGGGTGCGTGCGCCGAGGGAGCCGAGCCCGCCGCGCCAGCGCGGAGCCCGGCCAGGCGCTGCTGCTGTGCCTTTCCCGGGTGGCTCGGGTGGGGGCAAGGACACCCGTACCGGGACTGGCTGGGAAGGCGACGCCACGGAGCGGGGCTGCAAGCGCTTGGGGTGTTGATAGGGTCCGAAACGGGGGCAATTCACAAATGTTTGCAGAGAAACATCTGGTGGGACTTTACGGGGGCTCAGCAGTGGGATGAGTGGGGCCGAGTCAGAGCTGATCGCGACGCACCGATGGCGCTCGGGGGCTGAACCACGACCCTGCTGCGGGGCTGCGTAAGCGGGAGTCTCACGGGGTAAGGTTCAACGGTGTGAAGAAGGCTTCACCGGGAGAGTGGGACCCTGCGTGACAAGGAGGGTCTGGAGAAATGGGAGACTCCGTACAAGATCAGCCAAACCGGTCAGAGACCACAAGCTCCTGGTTCACGAGAAAAAGCTCGAAAGCTTGAGCTTGTTTCGGCTGAGAAAGGAGATGATTGCAATGACTTTGCATGTACTGAAATATGGAGAAAAGTGATGAAAAGGGGGAGGGAATAATTTAGAAAGGAAAAGGAATCATCTGGTGAAGCTCCAGAAAGGGAACTCAAAGTTTGATAATTTTCTAAGAATAACTGAGCACCGGAATAGAGCAAAAGTTGTCAGATCTCTGTCACTGGCAGTTCCTAAATATTCTTAGGAGCCCGTTCAGATAGGTAACGGAGCCTGCCTGGGACAAGGGGACGAATGAAGACGGCCTTTTGCAGCCCTTTCCAGCACTGCTGTCTAGTTCCTTCTTCTTCATTCTTTTGCAGAAAGTAAAGTATTTTACTAGTTTTCTTTTAAAATTAAGGTATGTATGCAAATCTGTTTATCTTGGCCAAGGCAGGATAGAGAAGGTGGGAGACGAGCAGGGGTGAGCTCGGTGACAGCCACGGGCTGAGCTGTTAATGTTGTACAATTCCTGTGCATTTTTGTATGCGCTTTTTAGATCAGCCCCAGGCAAAGCTGCTCAGGGGGCTGTTACGGGAAAAGTTGGTTTTCACAAAAATGGCGTATTGTAGCCGTAACGCTGCTCCATCATGCTTTTCTTCCGTTAGAGGTCCTGGATAGAGGCCGCTTGTCCTGAGCGATGGGGACCGTGCCCTTGCCCTTGTCCTGGGATGCCACAGACGGTGGCAAAGCAGGAGGGAGAGGAGAGGAGGGATCTGGCGAGCGGAGGACAGGCAGCGTCCCGGGCAGAGAGGAGCTCCCTGGCCACGGGGAGGTGGTGAAGTGTTGGAGGAGCCCGGAGCCCGGGCCTGGATAGCACAGCCAGCGTCCTTTCTTGCACTGAAATGAGATTTCTGATTGTTGTTCAGACAAATCTCGCCTTCCAGGAAAGCTCCGTTTGGATTTATCCGCACTGAGGATGTTCTGATAGCAAACCTTCCTAAGCCACTACCAAAAATGCGTCTTGCTGCTTATTTGTGTCGGTGCCGTTTCCACAGC
The DNA here is from genome assembly GCF_030936135.1 of Gavia stellata. NCBI lineage: Eukaryota > Metazoa > Chordata > Aves > Gaviiformes > Gaviidae > Gavia > Gavia stellata. Next base: position 402,435 of record NC_082599.1, on the reverse strand, counting down.
AGCCAGCAGTTCTTGCTATTCTTCGGAAAGGAGGAACCCTTAGATCTCGGTATTTTCTCCCCTGAATGTGCTTGTCTGCCATAATTGCCACTTCTTGAACCTTTCTGACAAGCTACGCAGGCACAGATTTTTTTCAGTCACGAGCTGAAAATCCTTTTCCAGCTCCGCCGTGCAGCTTTTCCCTTCTGTGCAGCCTCTCCATCCTTCAGAGCGTCTCCCCCGGAGCCGGAGGTGTCGTGTCAGTGCAGATATCGCCAGTGCCGTGACTGGAAGAAAGATCCACCTTCTGCGCCTGTACCTCTTCATCGCAGCCTCCTTTAAACCCTCAGCGGCTGCACTGGCCCCTCTCGGGGCAGTTTTGTACCATCCTCGGTTACTGTGCGACCCCTGAATCCTTCTCAGATGTTTTCCTTCCTAGAGCAAAGACCTTCTTTCTTCGGCTGGGGGCTACAGTTTTTATTACCAGGGAGATGATTATTTTTGACTATTTAAATACATGTTATTTGAGTGGGACCGGCTCGCCGAGCTAGCTGGATCTCTCTGTGTGTCTCCTCTATAGCTGCTCTTTATCCACTCCTTTTTTATGAAGTCCGCTGATTTTGCCAGCAGTGATTTCGTGATCGCTCCCAGATGACGTCTTATCAGACAAGATTTAAAAGACAAATAGGAATCAGCTCTCCTCTTGTGTGCTAAGGGTAAAAACACACCCTGCAATAATGGAAACGAAGGAGCAGCAGGCAAGAGCGCGGGGATCTGGATACGCCTCGGCAATGGGCCTCCCCCGGTTGCTGTCACCAGGTCCGGGGCTCCTGCTCCGGCGGGGACCGCTGTGCTCGGGTGTCCCGCGGCCGCAGTGCTCCTGCTCCCGTGTGGTGGATGGCCCGGGACACCACTGCCTCTCCCCGCTGCCACGGGAGCCCCCGCCGCCCTACCCCATCCCACGAGGTCTGGCCCCATAGGGTTTGTCACGGTGCCGGGGGATCCTGCATCAGGATCCTGCTCGCTGCCCCCCCTCCTCTCCGGCCCCACTCTTCACCTCTGTCTTGGCGGCTCGGCCTTCACACATGTTTTTCCCTGTTTGCGTCATGTTTTAAAGCGATACTGCAATGTGCGGATGAACCCGGGAGATCTGTCATCTTATGGGGAGCTTACGAGGAGCGGCTGAGGGAGCTGGGGTTGTTCAGTCTGGAGAGGAGGAGGCTGAGGGGAGACCTCATCGCTCTCTACAACTGCCTGAAAGGAGGTTGTGGTGAGGTGGGTGTTGGTCTCTTCTCCCAAGGGACAAGTGACAGGACAAGAGGAAATGGCCTCAAGTTGCGCCAGGGGAGGTTTGGGCTGGATATTAGGAAAAATGTCTTTCCTGAGAGAGTGGTGCAGCACTGGAAGAGGCTGCCCAGGGAGGTGGTGGAGTCACCATCACTGGAGGTGTTCAAGGAACATGTGGACGTGGCGCTGCAGGACATGGTTTAGTGGGCATGGTGGGGTTGGGTTGATGGTTGGACTTGATGATCTTACAGGTCTTTTCCAACCGTAATTATTCTGTGATTCTGTGATACTTACATCCCCTTCAACAGGCTGACACCATCGCCTTCGCCGTGCGCTTTGCATGGGATCCCCACGGTGTGCCGTGGTTCAGGTGATGGGCTGTCACTCGGCGTGAATGAACGCTGCTCACAGAATCACAGAATCACAGAATCACTAAGATTGGAAAAGACCTGTAAGATCATCAAGTCCAACCACCAACCAACAAACCCCACCATGCCCACTAAACCATGTCCCGCAGTGCCACGTCCACATGTTCCTTGAACACCTCCAGTGATGGTGACTCCACCACCTCCCTGGGCAGCTCATTCCAGTGTCTGGCCGTGGCCAGACTGAGCTCCCTCGGTCCCTCCCCACCGTCTGTGGAGAGGTTCTGCTCCTGCATCCCCCCTGTGTCGGAGCACCGAGGGTTGGCAGGGGGTTTGCCAGCCCAAACTGCTGCTGTCCCCTCGGCACCGTGTTGGCCTGTGCCAGGTGCTGCTCCAGGCTCGGGTGGGTGCCCTCTGCTCCGGAGGGAGACGGGCGCTCCCGACTCCCCTTCGCCTCCTGCGTGGGGGGGCCACTGCCCCACCTGCCCTCGGTGGGGGGCTGCAGCAGCCTGCCAAGGTGGGGTCGTTCCTGCCCGACGCTGAGCTCCCACAGCAGGTCCTTTCTCAGCCTTTGCTGCCCTGACTTGGTTTTGCACCACAAGCGTTGGCCGACTCCAGCTTCTCCCTCGGGGCTGTCACGCTCAGCATGAGGTTCGCCCCGTCGCCGTCTGCCCTGGCCGCACGGATGCACCCTCTGCCAGCGGTGGAGGAGGCATCACCAGTGCAGTCACCTCCTCTGCGGGCACCCAAAGCTGGGTGAGACGAGTCCACTGCACCTTCCGCTCTGAATCCCCGCCTTCACGTCCTCCCGCCTTGCTTTCTGGTGCCTTGGCTTTTGGCTCTGGCTGCGGCACTCAAAGTCTCTTGGTTTGGTGTTATCTCTCCCTGCAGATCTCTACCGTGGGAACGCTGGTCAGACTGGCTCTCCCGCGTTCGCTTCGCAGGCAAAGCTGTCTTCCCGGCAGCGGTCCTCCCCAGGAGTCCAGCAAGTCCGTCTCTGCAAACAGCTCCTATTTGGGCCAGGGCTCATGTTCGGCTGCTGTGTCCTCGGCTGCTTTATTCAAAATAAGCAGAAAGCACCAAAAGAAAGTTTGAAGCTTAACTGGTTTCCTAAGCTGCAGTCACGGCCTCAAAATAGCAACGGCACCTCTGCCTGGCGAAGAAGGACGGGTGACGCAGGATCCCCAAGACACCGGGCGCTGCTCTGCCGCGCGGGGACAAGTGTCAACGGTCTTGGGGGGGAACAGCATCTTCCCAGCCTGCTGCTTCTGCTGTCGGGGTGCAGGCAAACACCCGCTGGGCAGCATTCCCTGCACACAGCCCCCCTCGTCGTCTGGCCTGGGATTGGGGTGGGAAGAACATCCAACGCAGTGGGAAGCGCATCCCCGATGCTGCAGAGACCGTGCTCAGTCCTGGCTCCAGCTGCCGCCTCGTGCCCCGGGCAAGACGGCCGAGTGCAGGCAGGGCACCAAGGGTAGCCTGGGGTTTCACCGGGAAACCCTCTTGCCTTACGAATTTGCGGTCCCTCTGCACGCTGGGACAAAGCTTTCGGCGTCTGGGGTCAGCGACGCTGCTGGGGGAAACGTTTCAGCTACAGCAGACAATGAGTGTTTGAAGGAAGTTTGATTCTGCTGTTCAGTGATAACCCCCCCGCACGCCCGCCGAGAGGCCGTGGGGGGGACAATCCGAATAACATCCCCCCGTCCGGCAGCCACAGCCCATCCCGGCCCATCTCCACCCGCCCAGGGGAGCACAGGGGCATGACGGCAGGCAGGGGCGCAGATTAGGGCTGTCCGGGGGGACAGCCCCTGTCTGGGCCCCCCCCGGGCTGTCCCAGTGAGCCGCAGCCCCCGGCTGGGGGTGTCACCCATTGGGAGGGGACATCGGGAGCAGTGCTGAGACGGGGGGGGGGGGTCACTGCCTGGGGTACGGGGTACGCGGTGGGGCGACACATCCCTTTTGGCTGTATATTTATAACGCGGGGTGTTATAAATAATCATAATATTTATGATTATAATAATAATATAATAAATTAATAAAGTAAATAAATAATAATGATGAAATAATAATAAATATAAATAATCATAATCCTGAGTCACAGCTGCCCACGACAGGTCGCGACAGGCCAGTCCCTGCCGGGCTCTCCCCCAGCTCCGCCTGGGCTGGACCCAGCCGCTTTTCGCCGAGCAGCACCGCTTTCTACTCAGCCCGTTCCTTCGAGTGCCAATGCCCTTTTTGCCAGTCCCATCGCTTTCTGGGTTGCGGCAGGATGTTATAAATAAAAGAGCTTAAACACTAACGACACAAAAAGTTTCTCGATGTCGCGTGAATCCGCTCTGAGCATAAGGATGTGGAAAACCGTGTGTGAGTACGAATGAAAATGGACGTACAGGTGTGATGCTGGTACCGGCCGTGTTAGCTGTTGCGGCACACCCGGCACTCATCGTGCTGCCCCGGCTGTGCCGGTCTTGGCACGGCTCACGGTCCCTGTGCTGCACGTCCCTGGGAGCTGGGGGTGAGCAGAAGGGATTAACGATTCGATCACAACTGAGTAACACGACGCGAGTGGTGGCAGTGAAACCGGGGGATTTCCCTGGCCAGAAAGGGGATGTGGCTGTTCATGGCCTGCTGGCGAGGGGTCCCTCAGATATACGCGTGGGACGTAGGCGCCCATGCTTGTGAGGTATCCCTGCTTCCTCTGAGGGTGCTGATAACATAAATTACAAGGTCTGGAAGGCGTGCGGTAATGAGCAGTTGCACAAGACCGGGATGTTGCTGTTGGCTGGATCAGGCCCGAGGACGGGTGGTGGCACCTCCCCGGCACCGCTGTGCCGAGCGCCTGCCTCCACGCACGTCCGCGGCGTGACGGCGACTGGAGACCACCGCAGCTGCCCCGCCGTGCCGGTGGAGCGGAGAGGTCTGCTCTTCCCCGGCCCTGCAGCCGACACGTTGGGGGGTCCCCGTGGCCCCGGGGCTGACGGGATGCTGTGAGCGAGGGGCCGGGACAGCACGTCCCTTCGCGGCCCTGGCAGCCCCCACCGGCGGTTTGCCCCATGTTGGATTAACGTGTGAAACGGGGGAATCTCTGCTGGCTTCATCGTCTTCACCTGCCGGCCAGGACGCTCGGCCCCTCGCAGGTGGCCCGGGTCCGGCCGAGCCGGGGGCCATGGGCAGCGCCCGCCTGTCCCACGGGGACGGTCTCCCCTTTGCATGGCTTCACGGGTATTTTGCAGCACCTCAAGACCTGAGGTCCTGTACGTGCCCTCAGGGGCCCTGCATGCCTCGCGGGGTCAGACACCGCTGGCGGGACCGGCAGGGACACCGCGCTCCCACAGGATACTGTGCCGTGCCCGCGCCTGAGCCCCCCTCACTGGCAGCGTCGGTGAGGCTGAAGAAGGACGACCAAGACCATTCCCTCAACAGACAACTTCAGCCTCGGTTACGGTGTCGCTGGAAAACTTTTTCCTCGGTTAGGTTGCAAGTTTGAGCATCAAACTGTACTCAGAGTACTCAGACAGATGCAGATGTTGGATTTCTGCCCACGGGTTTTGGGAAAGCCTGGGGTCCCTGTCGCGGTAAAGGACAAGGCAATTTGGCAGAAAATAACCCCCCGTGCGTTCCAGCTTGTCCTCAGGTATCCGAGGGGCTGGGGGCGGCTGGGCTTAGATTCTGAGTGATGCCCAGTTCTCTGTGTTACCAGTCCAGATGCGTTCAATGTATTGAACTCTCACAATTATGGATACACTCATAACTCCATACACTTCCAATCTAGTCGCTTTCCATGAACTAGCACGGCCACACTTAAGGGATTTATGGCGTTCAATGAGAACTCTTACGGTAGATTAGTGAATAGTGCGGTTTATTGAAGCAACAGATGCACAAGTTCTTTGGATTGCCGGTGATAGAACTACTGCCCACAAAGCATGTGCACATACCAAGAATATGAGTAATATAGCCTGGCTACAAATGCGTTAAGTTATAAAGCAGCTCTGTAGAGATTTCTAAGACTCCTGGGGAAGCACTCGATATAGCCAAGTGTCCGAATCTTACCCAAAGGCGACCCTACTGAGGGGGAAGAGAGGTTCAGCCCGTCAACTGATCCCAGGTGTCAGAGGTGGTCTGTGATGGTATCTTCCCTGGCATCCCTCCTCTCTTAAGCCTTTTTATACTATTTTTACGTAACAGCTGGAGCTTGAGTGACTCTAGTCATATATGTCTTTGCTGTAATTGGTGTAAAAGTTTCTCATTCTGCTTTTAAAGGTATAGACCAAGAAAAATCTTGTGCGCAAGCTCAGTGAGGGGTGGTCGCACCTTGGAGGTGGGTAGCTTTGGGATGGAGGTGTGTTTTTTAGTATTATAATGAGATTATAATGAGCAAAATTCACCCAAGGATAGTATCTTGTCAAAAGGTGATGACTGTGGGCCCATTCCCAGGCACCCCACTACACGCACTGAAGAGGTTATTGTATCTTTGTACAGTATCATTGTCTTTGACCAGGTACGTGTCCTAGCTATCAGGGTGAGTCTCCATCTCATTGTTCCACAGTACCTTCCAGTTCCCATCTTATCACAGTCCAAACCCACTGGACTTCCTCGTCAGAGCAAGCATTTTGTCCGCCAAAACCGACCGAGCTTCTCCCTGCCTTGGGGCGTCTGACCTCCGTCCTGGCGCAGGGGCGTCTGCCGAGCCCCCAGGATCCGAACCTCCGGAGCCGCTGCCCAGCGAAGCGGGGTGACTCTCCCGCCGCCGCAGCGATCGCAGCCCTCTCTGAGATCTGCATCCCCACCGGGAGAACGATGTCCTCCTCTTTGCGGTCTGAACCTGGGGGTCCCTGAACTCCATCTCCTTCCATGAGAGGCGCCCTAACCTGCAAAAGTTTCTCCTTACGAGCTCGTGTTTTCCTTACGTTGATTTTCATTCCATTAAAATGGAATTAAAGGAAAGCTCATTTACACGTTTTCGCTGACTTGTCTTTTACCCAACGCGTTTTTCAGCCGGGATGAGGCACCGCTGGTCCTGCCGGCCCGGGCGAGCTGCAGGCAGCACCGACGGCGGGGCTTCCAGTGCACCGAGGCACAAACTCCCGCCGCCTCCGCAGGTTTCCTTTCGGTGACTTTGGATAAAACCCGTCTCCCCAGGACCAGCTGCCCGTGCCGCGTACGCCGGAGGCGGGGTCCGTCCTGCAAGTGTAAGGCAGCTGCTTCGCCTTGCGGGACGTCTGGTGTCACGCAGAAGGCAACCCGCCGAAGGACTGCGAGGGCTGGAGCAGCGGGTTGGAGCGGAGGCCCCCGAGGCCCCGTCAGCCCCCGGGCACTGGCTGGGGTCTGTGGCATCCAGTCTGGTGGTGGCTCCTCCGCTTGCTTCTGTGGTGGAAGTGCGAGATTTCTCCCTGTCGTTAAAGACAGCAGCGACAAAAAGCCAGGTCTCGCCTTTAGGTTGGTTAAAGTCCACTTGCTGGGTATTTTGGATTTACCCCTTCTTGAAGAAGGACTTTGCTTTTTCCATCAGGTTGTAGAAAGGTTTCTGAAGCAATCCGCTGTTTTCAGCCATTGTAGGACCCTGTTCCTCGGTGGAGCCTGCCTTCGGCGTTAACAGACCCAGCGGAGCCGTCCCTGAGGCGCTGCCGTCCCCGCTGCCACAGGACCCAGCCTTCGGGGGACAGCCAGCGCTTGGGGAGAGCAGGAGGATCGGGCCCCCGCAGAGGAGCCGCCCCGGTGAAGTCGCTGCTCGAGCTTCCCGAAACGCGCGTTGGAGGCTCATTAGAGCTTCCTTAGAGGCAGTTGCTTGGATAATCCCCACTGCAGCGTCTGTAACTTGTTTCCTTAGGAACTCGGGACACAAAGCGATGGGTAATGAGTGGAGCTAATAGGAAGCAGAAATCACGGTAAATGAGAACTTGTGATAAGTGGGAAAAGATAAGGGAAGTGGGAGGCATCAGGAAGAAATCGGGGTCAGGTCCTGCCAAGGGCAGCGGGGCCAAGACGTAAGAATGCGTTAGGAACAGGAGAGCTGTTAGCGGCGTGCCTGCCCGGCGCTGCGCCGACGCTGTCAACGGCGCTGCGAAATGGGAGAAGAGTTTGACGTTTCCGCTCTGCGCTGGAAGGCGGCAGGGTGGTGGGTTTGCTTTCCACGCAGCGGATGACGTGCCCGCTGACGCTGCAGTCCCTCGCGTGAGCGGGCACGGCCGTGCAGGAGGAGCTGCCCGGCAGCCGCGTGGTAACCCTGCCGATCCACGCTGTTTCTTCTAGAGCGGCCGCCTCGCCGGCAGACGGGTGCTGCCCGGCACGTTAGCGCCTGGGAGGCTGGCTGCTTCCCACCCAGCCCAGGGCAGCCCCCCGGCCCGCTCCGGGGCCGCCGCCGACGAGGAGGTGGTGGGAACCGCTAAAGCTGTCGAGCGGTGGGGAAGAGGGGCGGCTGGATGAAGCACTGTAAATGCCCAGGCAGTTTTCTGTGTTATTCATGATTTGCAGTTTCCAGGAGGAGCCGGGGCTGGTTCAGGTGACAGAGCTCTGCCACCGGCATCACCGCTGATTTACGGAATGTTGCAGCCGGCTGGAAAACAGGGTGGCCAGCGGGAAAGTGGCCTAAGCCAAAGAGAGCGTGTGGGTGCAGTAGCCACCAGCACCCTGTGTCAGGAGCGGGGTGGGTGGCTGGGGCAGGGGCAGGGAAGGGAAGGGGAAGGGGAAGGGGAAGGGGAAGGGGAAGGGGAAGGGGAAGAGGAAGAGGCAGGGGAAGGCGAAGGGGAAGGGACAGGGACAGGGGAAGGGAAGGGGAAGGGACAGGGGAAGGGACAGGTACAGGTGCTGGGGAAGGGGCAGGGGCAGGGGAAGGTGCAGGGTCCTGCTCGCTCCTCTGCATTGAGCAGCTGCGTGAACTCAAGCACAAAGGCAGACCCAGGGCGATGCGCCCTGCTGCAGCGGGATGAGGGTCCCAGCGAGTCCCGAGCAGTGCCGGCAGCGCGGGGTCAGGACCCTCAGCCAGGCTTTGCCTCGCACTTCCCGCAGGCAGCCTCGGCCACGGACGAGTCACTGCCCGCGGCACCACGGTGGCCCTGGCACCAAGCACCGGGACAGCGAGAGGGCTTTGGTGCCCGGGACCCTCAGTGACCACATCGGGTTGATTCATTTTCCTCTTCTATTAATTCCGTTTCCAGTCTGTGATTGGGAACACCCCATTTTGCTTTGCAGGAACAATTCTGTCTGGTCCCCTCCGAGAGCTCACCCGCTGGGAGCAGTCCTCTCAAACAGCCCCGTCTTCAGTTTTTGAAGACGGTGCTGAAAAGGTAAGTGCAGATCTAACGTGCTTTGCTTTGGTAAGAAAATTGGCTTAGTGCCCTGGGGCATTTTGATTTAAAAGCTTAGCAGTGTACAATGCTAATAAAAGAACTATTAATTGACTCTAAAAGGCTAACTGATGAATTTAAAACGTGTTCATCGACAGGAATTTCTTTTTTGGCCAAGTGTGTTGCTAGAAAGATCCCTAAAAGACCTCTGCCTGGTGCTGGTGGCATTCAGCACCTTACTCAGGGGTCTAAAAGCAGCAAGAAAACACAAGTGTTGAAAATACGCGGATGACCTACAGTTTAAATCACAGACTGGGGATCACAGGCAAGCAAGGAACCCCCCCCAGAGGCGTGCGCATGGCGGTGGTGCCGGTGACACCCCCTGAGACGCGTGTGCAAGGCGGCGGCGAAGGTGACGCAGGGACAGCACAGAGACCACGGCCGCGGCATTCGGCGGAGGCGAGATCGGCGCTGGAAAATGGCATCCAGAGTTTTGCATTTTGAAAAGTTATTAAGACATCTGAGCGGATTCAGAAAAGAAACAGGAAAATTATCTGAGGCTCGGAGAAAACGCCTTCCTTTGATCTTTCTAAGCCTTACAATTGCATCAGAGCAGAGGTTGAGTGGTGATTTGATTTCAATGCCCAAACACCTTTCTAGGGAGAGGAGGCGGCTCGGGTTCAGCAGCGGGAAGGAGGTGCAAAGCTGCGGTAAACTGCTCCCGGAGATAGCTTACGGACATCACCAGCAAAGGGCGGTGAGGTTCCCCCTCACCGGACGTCTCAGAAGAGTTGGGAAATCAGTTCTACCTGGGATTTTTTCTGGTGACAAGCGCAACATCCACAGGCAAGAAACTCCCAAGAGCAAGAGAAGGAAGAGCGATGTGGGATTACGGACGGCATCACCACAGCGAAGGCTCCGGGTGGGCATCAGGGGGGAACGGACACGTGTGCTAATGAAGGCGCTTGCAAAAAGAACAAACCTCAATTTGGGGATATATTCACAGGAGACTGAAGAATTTAAAATCAGTTAAAAGTGTTTATTAGAATTAGCTTACATTCGTTTCATCCCCTGAGCTCACAGGCTGATGTACCGAGGTCCTTTTCTGCCGCCAACCCTCACGGCTCTGTGACGAGATCCGGTGGGGTACGGACAGGGGCTCGGGCAGTGAGGCAGGCAGGGTTTGGGGAGGGAGCGTTGCTTTCCTGGGCCAGCTGGTACGGCCGGGAGAAGGCTGACGAGACTTCAGCCCCCCCCCCTTTCCTGTGCTTTACTAAAGACACAGCCGAGAGCAGCACAGGTACCAGAACAGCGCGTTTCTGTGGTGGGGATGATGGTCAGTCCCGCCTCCTGATGCCTGCGGGTCTCGGCCAGGCACCTCCAGGGAATTCCTGCTTTAGCCAAGCGCCATCTGTACGTAGTCAAAAAGAGTTACTGGTCTCGATACAGAGGTCACTGGGTGAGATTTTGCAGCCGGTGAAGCCCGGAACGGGATCCTGCAGTGCCTCTCCCCAGCCCTCGAGTCGGTGCGCCCCGTAACTCCGTGGAGAAGGGGACGCTGGTGCCGGGTATGGGGTGGCTGTCGTTCAGGGAAGAGTGGCACCTGACTGATGCCACGCTCAGAAGAAGAGCCTGTGGGTGTTATCTTTGACGTTTAAAGTTAATTGGGGAAGTGATGGAGCAAAGCTGGAAGAAAATAAATTTGATGTGACAGCGTGTCTTGGGCGGGAGATGTTCCGCCGACCTCAGTGATCCGGCTATCACAGAACAATCCCCGTCTCCGCTGTGATGAGCAGGGGGAAACGTTGCCTGAAACCAGCCCATCACACGAGACATCCCAAAATTAGACTTCTGACGCCAGTCCTTTCAAGACGGATTTTCAAATCTGTCCCTTTTTCTTGGTCATCCAAGAAATTCTGCTTGGGGTTTGCATTTAAATTCCTATTTTTTAGTCTAATCTTTCCTTTTCAGTGATTCTACTTGACTTTCCTCTGTTCGAGGAAATTAAGCCTTTTGAAGCGCTACGTAAATACGTTATTGGCTGGGATTATCACCTATGTGTCGGGATTGATTGCAATCCCATTATGATCACTAATTGTAGGACCACCGCTCATGGATTATACCAGCAACCATCCGTTTCAGAGCATCACATCATGGGGTTCACTCGGCGTCCGGACCTCAAAAGCCACATGCGAGCCGAGGGGCAGCGCGAGACCTGCAGCCGTGGTACGGAGCGGTGCTCTGCCCCGGGTCGGAAGGCGGCATTTTGGGGCTGAGCAGCTCCCTGCAGGCTCGAGGAGGTGCCGGCTTCTCACCCAGGCCCGTTGGCGTCTGCAGGTTGCCGGACACAGGTGGCTGCTTGGGTTCATCTTTTCAGGTTTCATTTTTCACCCAGCTTTGGGTAGCGTTCACTTTCAGTGCTCTGCTGGTGCATGAGGATAAGGAGAAAAGCAGAAAGCGATGGATTTTTTTCCCTGGTTTTCTCTTGTTCCTTCTCCAAGAAAGAAAGGGAAAATACCGAAACATATACGTGTGTGTGTGTGTATGTATGTGTGTGCATATATTTATTTAAAAAAAGACGAATCCTGCTGCCTGGGCTCCACAGACCTTATGGAAATACAGGAATCTCCCCGCGGACCTCTGGAAATGCTCCAGGCTGCACTAGCTCATGCTTTCCAGGTGTTAACTTAGAGAAAACGTAGCCCTTTGCCCGGGAGCCTTCGTGGGGTGATGGTGCAGGGCCGCACACACGCTTCAGGAACATCCAGGACCTGCAGCCTTCTGCTGGGCCTCCCCTCTGAGGAGGCAGGAGGCCAAGAGAAAGGCCCCAAGGCAGTTGTTTTGGACAGGCAAATCATCAAAGCGGTTTGCTCATTCAGAGATGATGAAATAAGTGTTGGTAACAGTAGAGGAGCTGGGAGACACCCGCGAGGCAACCTTGCCAGATTGCTTTCTTTTCCTACGTAGGTAGACTGGAAAACCCTCGGCACGTGATACCGAAGGAGCTTTCTGAAGAAAGGAACCCACCCGCTTTGCTGGCACTGGGCGTGAAGCCGTTTGACATCGATACACCCAAGGCAATGTCTGGGACTGAAGCGTCCGTGGGAGAGGGCGCAGAACACAGGCTCTTTGCTCCGGGCAGGCTCGCGGGGGCAGGGGCACCCATCCAGCACCTCCGGAGCGATTTGGACAGGGGACCCTCGGACTGCTCGGTGTCGTCTGCAGCCAGCCGGTTCAGTTGGCTGCCGTGAACAAGACCAGAAAGACACAAATGAAAAAGAAGGCTTCAAAGAAGGCTCTGGGCACGGCAGTCTTGTGTGCCTGCTTGTGTGCCCGCTACACCAGCGGAGACCGCAGTGCAGAACCGCCTGCGTGGCGTGGTTGCATCCGACGTACTAGGGAAGAGCCGGGACGGCTTTTGCAAAGCGACCTTACGACTCACAAATCCGTTCAGAGGTCTTGGAAAGCATCAACGAGCGTACGGGTGAGGTTGGTCCAGGCGCTATAATAGGCGTGGATTTTCTACAAGCTTTCAACAAAACCCTCATCAAAGTTTTTTTTTAATAAAACCCTTCTCACGGTGTAGGCTGCAGGGACCGCACTCTCGAGGAATCCTGGCAGGCCAAAACGAGGGAGACAGAGGGCAGGGATGTGCTGCTCCCACCAGCGCTCCCCCAGCAGCCGGCTGCCTGCATCCCGGAGGATTCCTTAACCCCGGGGAGGCATTTCTGGTTAGGAACCCTCCAGAGACCTCTCCTCCTCCAACCCTTCCCACCACCACCTCCGAGAAGGGTGGCGGGCGGCAGCCAGCCCCCAGCTGCGCCCAGCACGGCCCAGGCCCGGCTCTGCAGCCGCCCCCCGAGCACCCCCGGGCGTCGGGGCATCGCGGCGTCGCCGCCCCTCGGGGCTTTGGTGCCAGTGGGTCCGAGGGAGAAATTCGTTGGGGCCTTGATCCCCTCCGCTGGCCGTTTTGCAGTTCTTTCTTCATCTCCCTGATTATACTTTCTCATTTGATCTGCCAGGGCTTATCATCCTGTTTTCTTCGTTTCTCAGCTTTTTGGAAGACGCTCTCTCGTTTCCATCAGTCTCCCCGGCGCGGCCGGGCAGCGAGCTCAGCGGGCTCTCGCGCTGCCTGCAGGCCAGGCCGCTCGTGCCTGCGGTGTTGCCGGCACCGTGCCCTGCCGGAGCCCGTCCGTTCTCGTGGTCACCCCTCGCAGGCTGTTTTTAGGGGTGGGCGCAGCTGGGGTGGGCTTTATCGGACCCTGCCCAACAGGAGTGACGGGGCTGGCAGCCTGACGGTCGCGACTGCGGCGAGCCCCATCAGCGCGACCGCCTGCGGCTTCGTTCGGTGGACCCACCAAGCCCCGCTGTGACAGCCCCCCGGCCTCTGAGCATCCCCCCGCGACGGTCTCCCCGCGGCGCCGTCGCCCCGCCGGCCTTCGCAGAAGCATCCTGTACCGGGCGTGCGAGCGAGGCGACGGCAGCGGGGCCCTGCGGGCCGGGGGGGACCGGAGAGGGGACCCCACGGCGGCGGGGCGGCGGTTGGCGACGGATGCTCCAGCGGCCTCCTGGAGCCCGCCACGCCTCGTGGCCTCCTTAGTGACCTCGGCACGGCGGGCGCAGGGTGACATTCCCTCCGGCACGCGGGCTGGCAACCGGGGGGGCCGGGGTGGCACGCAGGGGGTCCCGAGCCGTGCTGTCCCGGGGGGCCCGCTGTCCCGGGGGATGCCGAGGGGGCTGGGGCGGGCCCCGCGCGGTGCCGGTGCCCCGCTGCCGAGCGGGGGCCCTGCGGGACGGCGAGGGGTGGCGAGGGGACGGGGAGCCGCGTCCCCCCCCCCGGCCCGGCCCCGGGGCGAGGGCTGGGCAGCGCCGCCGCGGGACAGGCGGCGTGGGCGCGGCCCGCGGGGCGTGGGCAGGCGGGGCGGGGGCCCGGCAGCGCCCGGGAGGCCGGGCCGGGGAGCGGGGGGGGGGCCGAGCCCCGCCGCCCGGCGGGCAGAGCCGGGGGGCGCGAGGGGCCGCGCGTGGGGCCGGGCGGGGGCAGGGCTCGGCCCCCGCCGCCCCGGCCCGCGCGCCCCCCGCCGGCGGCGCAGTGCCCCCCCCCCCCCCCCCCCCGCCCCGGGGCCGGTCCCGCTCCCGCTCTCGCTCCCGTCCGGCGTGACGCGGGCGCGGGCGGGGCGGGGGCGGCGCGTGACGCGGGGCGCGCTGCCGGCGGCGCGGGGCGGGCGGGCGGCGCGGCGGGGCGGGGGCGGCAGAGCCCGCAGAGCGGCGGAGCCCGCGGAGCGCGGCCATGCAGCGGCTGCCGGCGGCCCCGCGCCGCTGACCGCCGGCCCCACCGCCGCCGCCGCCGCCGCCGCCATGAACTTCCAGGGCGGGCCCGGGCAGAGCCCGCAGCAGCAGAGCCTGGCGGCGCCGGGCGGGCCGGTGCCGGTGCCGGTGCCCGGCCCCTCGGGTCCGCAGCCCGGCGGGCCGCCGCCGCCCCAGTTCGGGCTCTCCAACTCGGCGGCGATCCGGGCCGAGATCGGGCGCTTCGAGTCGGTGCACCCCAACATCTACGCCATCTACGACCTCATCGAGCGCGTGGAGGACCTGGCGCTGCAGAGCCAGATCCGCGAGCACGTCATCTCCATCGAGGGTGAGGCGGACGGGCCGGGCTCGGCCGAACCGAACCGGGCCGCAGCGGACCGAACCGGGCCGGGCTCGGCCGAACCGAACCGGGCCGCGCCGCGCCGGGTCGCGCTGGTCCGGCCAGGCCAAGCGGGGCCGCGCCGAACCGAACCGAACCGAACCGGGCCGCGCCGCTGCCCTTTGTCCCCGCCGGCCGCTGCACCTGCTCCCGGTGCCCGCCGGGGGCGGCGGCCTCGCCCGCTGCCTGCCCGCGGGGCCCGGCTGGAGCCCTGCCCGCTCCGCGCCGCGCCGGGCCGGCAGCGGCCGCGCTGCCCGGCGGGCCCCGCGGCAGCGGCGGGAAGCGGCCGCCCCGGCCCGCGGGGGTGGCCGGAGGCGCGGCGGGGCCCGGCCGCGGCCTGCGCCGAGGCGGGCCGGGGCCTGCGGGGCGCGGCGCCCCCCCCGCCGCTGCGGCAGCCGCGCCGGGCGGCGGGGGGGGCGCGGGGCCCGGCTGGGCGCCGTCCCGGGGCCTGCGGGCGCCCGGCGGGAGCGGAGGGCGCCGCGCAGCCGCCCCCTGCGCGGGGGTCCCGGCCCGGCGCCGCGGCGGCCTGCCGCGCGGGTGGTCGCGGCCCGGCTGCCTGGCCGGGCCGCGGCCGGGGGACGCTCGGCTGCGTCCTTCCCAGCCGGGAGCTGCGGCCGGGGCCGCCGAGCTCCGGGCGAGCGGGGATCCGTGCTGGGGGCCGGCGGGCAGCGGAGCCCGGTGGGGTGCGTGGTGTGCCGAAGCCCGTTAAAATGCGAAAGGCAGAGAGCCGCAGCCTCGGCCCGCGGAACGCGCAGCTGAAGGGCTGAGGGAGCCGAGCGAAGGGACGGGAAGGGTTGGCGGCTCTCCGCTGGGGCTGCTGCTAGGCTGGGAGGCGGCTCGCGGCAGCGCGACCGAAGGGTCCCTCTGGCTGGATTCGGTGGCCCTAAACCTGCAGAGTTTTGCCGCGAGGCTTTGCCCTTGGGCAGAGAACGCCTCGGGGCCGTGGGTGCCGTTTGGCCTCTGTAAGGACTCCTGATTCGGTTTGGTGGCTTGCTGAGCGTTGCTGTTTCCCTGCCGTGGATTTTGTTGTCTCCGCTCCATTTTGGCAGCGTGCTCAGGTCTGCTCCCGCCAACTCGTGTCAGAAATGTCGCTGCGGGTGGCACGCGGGACCGGTTTTGGAGAGCGGTGGCCCCGCTGTGGTGGGGGCCGGCAGGGAGCAGTCTGGGCCGGACGGCTTCCCTGGAGCTCTTCTCAAAGACGCCTGCACCTCGCTTCAGTCTTCGGGATGGTTTCTTTGGAAAGAGGAAAAGTAAGAGGGGCTTCAACAACAGTCTAAAAGATTGCACGGTCGAGGGAATGCAAATTCAAGAACTTGTTTCATCTGTCATGTGGCGCAAGGACAAAGGACGCTCAGTGGGATCAGAACGGGGCTAATGTAAAAGCAAGAAAAGGTTTCCACTTCTGTGACTGCTCGGTGAGGTCTCCTGCCACAGAAAGCCGTTGAATTAATGGAATTCAGCGAGGTGGAGAGGGGAGGGATTTGTACTGGAGATCAGTGGGAGTGCAGAGGGCTGGCACAGGCCGTGCCAGCGCCGTAGCCCTCTGCACGGGGGCTCCAGCCGGTCTCCAGCGGGGCAGGTCAGGATGGTCCTGGTGGGGGAAGACCATCTCGCGTCAGTTCCCCGGGGGGTTCCTGCAGCTCCCCATTGTTTGCGCCTCTGAAGCCAGCTGCAGTGGAAGACCCGAGGGACCGGTAACCGCGATGACGTGGTCTGATCCTGCTTGTGATTCCCGTGTTGTGGGACAGAGAAGGTATCAACTGAAATACTGCTGTACGAAACCTGGGTGTTGCTCCCGAGTCGCTCACGGGGCCATCTCCACAGGCAGAGTGCGGGTGGCCAGCCCTCACGGGCTCCCTGCGTCCCTGCCCCTCGTGCGTTGTCTCCCTTCCCGCGGGGACGTAGAGCCGCTCCCGACACTCCCCCGGCTGTTGGGTGCGTGTGTCCCTCCCCAACCGCTGTCGGTCCTCGCCCGCTGCTGCCCACCTGCGCCCCGTCCTGCGCCGTGTGAACTCGTGTAAGCTGACGGTGAGCACGTTGGCGTTTAGGTGCGTCTCTTAGCAACTTCACTCGTGGTGCCTGTTTTCTCCTGCTGCTCAAAGGAACGTGTGAAAACAAAATTCTTTCACGCCCAGCTGCAAATGGTCAGGGCTTCCGGGAGCTGGACGGCAGCTGTCTGGTTTAACCCAAAGACGAGGCGTGAAGAGTGACCACCAGCACACTAGCAGGCGGCCGTGGCGTGGCTTGCTCGGCGTCGCGCAGGGCTGTGTGACGGGGCTGGAGGCCAGGTGCCCTCCGGGGCTTTGCCTGCTCCCACCACAGACCCGTCCTGTCTCTTCTGGTTCTTCTCCGCCTCCTCCCTCCTTTCTTTCCAGCTGTGGATTTCTCGGAGCAGGAATCCCACAGATTTCCTTATCTTGGCTGCATTCCTCGCTTACCTGCTAGGCACTGGGTTAAATCGTGATCCTGGTGAGAGGTGCGCTGTGGTTATGCAGTTACATGCAATACGTTACCCAGTATATGTGAGAGACTGAATTAATGGGGGGAGTAATTAACCACCGGAGGGGTTTTGCTGGAGATGTTATCGTTTCTTGAAGTGCCCGAGTCTGGAAGGGAATATCCTTCTTAACTGCCTGTTTTGGGCCAGATACAGAAATTGCTGGAGGAGGGCTTTTGTTTCTTGGCTTGTTGATGTTCTTGATCCAAAGATCAGATTCTGTGATCGTAATGACTGCTTCTGGTCCTGAAGTCTGTTACGGAAGTTGCCAGGGAAATCCCAAATTCAACTTCCTAACACTGAGTGCTGGATATTGCGAGACCTGCTCACGTCCTCTTACCAGATTCTTTTTCGGGAGGCAATTCCTTCATTTTTAAAAGGGAAAAAGGCAGGGGCCAGTTCCTTTCTGCAGCGGTAGCAGTGCGCCCGAGCCGCCCGCCCTCCGGCCGGAGCCCAGCTTGCCAGCGCTTCGGCGCAGGTTTTCACCTTCAGAGCAGCGTTGGCGGGTAGGAGAGGGAGGTGTTAGCAGAAGGTGTGTTGCAGAGAAACCTCGGGGTTTTGTGGCTCACGCTGCAGACAGCGTTGCCAAGGAGGGAGATAAAGCGAGTGTTGGGTAGGCTGCTGCAGCCGGGAGCCCTGGTAGCCCTGCCGGGTGGGGGGAAGGAGCCTTTTCCCGAGGAGGAACGAAAAGAGTTTGGAGTCAGTGACGGGGTGAAAACCGCGTCCGGACGGAGCCTGCGGCTGCTCGCCGGTCAGCCTCTCCTGGGCCCAGACAGGGGTGGTGTTCAGAGTGTCGCTGCGGGAGGAAAGGGAGATCGGCTTTATTCTGGTGTCCTCCTTGTAGCTGGAGCTTCGTTCGGAGGCCGTGGCAGGAGAGAGGGCTGTCGGGCACGCAGGGCTGGGGAAGGCGGTGGGTTTGGCTGGTCGCCAGCGTCAGCTGAATCGCAGGCAGGACCCGGTGGTTTACAGTAGTTTCTAACCGCCAAATTTGGACAGATTTTCAGGGGGCTAGCAAAAAGCCTTTCCCTCATCCCAGGCTTGTTTCTTTGCCAAATTTCAGAGACGGCTGCAAGCTGCTGAGCCCTATAAAAGATTTTATATATGCATAAAGCAAAATGATAGGCAACTTTAGTTCTGAGGTTGGTACAACCCCTGCTTGCAATAAATGTGACCTCTAACTATGTTACTCTGGAACAGACTGTAGACAGAATTATATTAATAGAATTTGTAATTGGAACAGTAATTACACAGCACTTCATTTCTTTCATAGAAGTGAATTTTCAGAAGTGACCAAAACGCAGGTTCTAGGCAGGGAGAGCGACACCGACGGTGCAGAGAATTGCCCGAGGGACGGGTGCTGTGAGCTGCGTGGGGCAGCAGGAGCCAGCGCGGATCCGCTGACACACAGGAGAGAGGGCCAGGAAGGCGGAGATAGGGAAGGAGGATCACGGTGCGGGGCTGGGAAGGTGGTTACACAGAGGTCTTCTGTGTGCGCCAAGTAACGAAGGCCAGGAGGGAGGAGGTGGAAGATAGATGGGGAGAAGTAGGTGAGATCCCTCAACAGAGCTTTTGTCAAACGATTGGAATTTTTTCCTGACTTTAGCTGTCGTGCACATGCCTTGCAGCCCACCTAAAGGCTCAGCTCTTGGGAAGAGCTTGGAGAAGGTTGTCAGCCATGGTGCGAGGACTTGGTGGCCAAGTAGCCGGAGCAAGAATCTCTCTGCTTGAATGAGGGTAGTCAGGGTTTTACCCGGACTGTGTGCGGTTTTCCCCTTATTGTCCTTTCACACCCCTCCAACACACTTCTAAACTCATTCTGCTTCCTTCCTGCATTTTGAGAAGCGGGATTAGTTTGGAAAAGCCTTCCTCTACATTTTTCAGCTGTTGCTTCGCCGGCGGAGGCACAGGATGAGAAAACCCCTGGAGAATGATCTGTCGACGGGCAGCGGCTCTGCCTCTGGCTTTTGCTGGGCTGGAATTACCTTTGAATGTTGGCTTTGCATTGCTCCAGGTCCCGGCTGTTTTGCTGGGTTTTAGACCAGGATGGACGTCTGGGTCGTTTGGTACGAACACTTTCATCCCAGGATTTTAGCCTTTTCCCAATCGGCTAAATACAAGGCATCTGGTTAAGGCGTATCTTTGAGATACGGTTACGGTGTAGGGCCTTGCTACCTTAGGAGTTCTTCTCCATTATTAGCCATCTTGCTGTTAATAATTAGCGTAATTTTTGCAATAGGCACCTCCAAGATGCTGGATATTTTTTCTTGCATTTCTCTCTAAGAGTAAGTAGCCCTTTGATACGGGGTATTTTTGTGTTTAAAGCCGCTTGTACCAATTAGCGAGGTCACTTTTCTCTCTCTTTTTCTGATGAGTTAAACTGGCTGAACCCTGTCATTTTATTCAGTTCCAGCGTAACTTTTACAGCTCTATTCTGCATCCTTTTCCAGTGTGTTTTGAAACTGGTTCCTGACGCTCTGATTCACAAAGCAAAATCTGAAGCAGGAGTTGCCATTGGTGCAGTACCTTCCTGAGGAAGATAAGAACAAAGCTCACTGGAGTCCTCCCAGCATCCTGCCTCGGTTCTGGGGAGCCCCGTGCTGCCAGGCCGCACGCAGGGTTCGCCGGCATGTCCTTGCTCAGCTGAATCAGCCTCAAGTAAATTACACCCTTTGGGAAGGAGAGCGTTCTGCTTAGCTAGCTTTTTCCTGCTAATTCCATGACCTCTGCAGAATTGCCCTGTTTGTGTGTGCCTGTAAGTTCCCGAAGGCTTGGAAACCACAGGGCACGGTGGCGGGGTGCGGCGGGAGGAGCTGTGCTCCACCTCCTCCAAGAACAGCAAACTTCAGAGCCGTCGACGCATCTCTGCTCCCGGGGCTGGAGTCGGGCATCCCGGGCGGCTGCGTGTCTTCTGCCGGGCTGCCCCCTCTGCGTGCCGGATCGGGGCAGGAATCCTCTGTCACCGTAGTCCGAGCTTTGCCAGAAATTAAGGGCAAAGGTGGTTAAAAGAAGACAAAAATGAGAGAGAGGGCAAATGTTCTGATCACGTGCTCCGTTTTGTTTGGATGGGGGGTGCTGGGGTCTCAGGGCAAAGACTCCCAGGAGAGACTCCTGAGGGTACTTGGAAGTGCTTCTCGAGCTGCCTTACGTGCTGGCAAGGAAAAGCCCCGGCTCCTCTAACACAGCGCGCGTCCTTGCCTGGCAGAGGGGTCGGCAGGGCTGACGCCGCTCAGCATCTCCCGGAGCCAACGCCTGGCGTGAGTGGCACAAGCAGGAAGATCTGCGTGGGGAGAGTCCCGGAGCAGGTCCTGGTGCGATGGGAGACCTTGGCCCTGTGGGAGTGATGGGCAGAGCAGAAACACGGCTGGAGGAAATGCTTGGACAAATAAATCCCCTGTTTTTATGAAGTTTTATACTACAGCCCCAGTCATCTGGGGCCACCTTTGCCAGGTGCAGTTCTTACCTCATAGAGCTTACAACTCAAGAACAAAGTCTCGCGGAAGAGTCAGAAAATCAGAAAAAGAAATTGCTTGACACTGTGATGGACAGGAGTTGGGAGAGATGATGAAGCCAGAGCAGGAAGACTGGAGTATGATCTCGGTAGCTGAAGACTGAGTAGGATGAAGTTGCAGGTGCCGTGGTGAGGGAAGAGAAGGTTTCTGGCGCTGTGGGGGCAAGAACTCTGACATAGTGGCTAAAGAGGAAACGATAGGGATGTGGAGGTACGCCGCAGGGAAGGAACGGGATTTGGATGTGGCCTCGGTGGGAGCATCAGAGATTTCTGTGGCTGCGGCTTCACAATTACCTCGATCCAACACAAGTGTGGTTGCTGCTAGAAGGGACAATGTGGCCGTTCCCACCTGGCAGCTCCTTGCCTGCCCTTCCTTTTGCCAGCGCTGGTTGCTGCCTGGTGAGCTGGATCGGGGAGCTGCTCTGGTAGAAACCGAGCTGTGCATTGGGGTTTGGCTGGATCCGTTTACAGCTGCTCACCGGACTCACGGTGTGGGCGCAGGCGAGTGATGCATGGTCAGGGCTGGGGGGGAAGGCAACGTGGACCTGTGTTTTGCTGATCCTGAGCTTGTGTGAGACAGCCAGCTTACACCAAAGGCCCGTTTACCAAATATCCTGCCCGTGACAGCAGCACAAGTCAAATGCTTGGGGGGGAGCGTAGGAACCAGCGCCTGTTTAAGGGATGCTTTCTCCGAGTGTTTTGCCGGATGTTGGCAGGTCTTCCGGAGCTCGGTGTGGTTTCTGCGTGTTGTTTAGTCCTTGGTGGCTCTCTCTTCCCTCGGCTTGCTCAGTCTTCCTTGACCCAATGCAAACTCGTAGCTCTCGCGATGTCTGCGGTCAGGGAGTTTCACAGCTCGGTTGCACAGAGTCTTTTACTTGTTTAGGGACAGTTCTGCGCCTGACCGATGCTCCGAGCAGTGACATCCCGCAGACCCTGTCCCCTGGAGCTGCCTCTGTGTTCAGTGCAGGGCGAGACCTTGGTTTGTGGCCAGGACTGTTGCTTGCGCTTTCCTTCTGTGCTTGGGCTGGGGTGGAGAAATTTGAGTCTGGTTAGTTTTTGGCAATTTTTCCATGAATAGTTGACCTTGCCATCCCCTTGCAGCAGGTTTCCTAGAGCTCCTGATGGAGCGTGTCCGCTTTCTGTGCAGGGACCTTTGAGTCTTGGGCAGCGCTGAGCTCTTGCCCCCTCTGGAGTTTCACCAAGGTGAGGATTAAAGGTGTCTGTGCATCCAGGCTGGCTGTTCAGAGCTGGTGATAGGACTTTTGGTTAATTTGGGTGGCCAAAGTAGGTTTAAATTATGTCTTAGCTGAACCTTAAACTGCATTTCCAGGTGCGCCGGATGAGATGAAATGGGTCCCACCTTCTCTCCTCATCAGAAGTAGACCCTGGGGAAGACCGGGTGTTCCTGGTGGCCCTGGGCAATGGGGTGGCTAAAATCCTTGAGCTGAAATCCTTGAGCTAAAATCCCAGTCACACTCTTAGCTGGCGGTGAATGCGAGAGGGGTGTGGGCATCGGCCATGAGTTCCAAAGAAGCAGCAATGGGCTGAAAGGTTGATACCTAAACCTAACTACTAGAAATAGAGGTGTACAAGAGCTGCCCCAGCAGCTTGCCTGTGGACAGACCTTTTAACCTTGACGAGCACCTCAGTAATACCATCATGCTTCTATTGCATCCCTCGCTGGGCAGAAGGAGTCCTTTTCGCTTCGTGATCCCACCTTCCTACTTTGGCGTCTGATATTTTTTTTTTTTTTAAATCCTCCTCCAGGATTTTCTGCAAGTCAGAGCCTCCCGTACAGCAGCTGCATGGTGTGAAGAAACCATGTCCGTTTTACTTCTGCCTACAGTGCCCTGCATGGAAAACTCAACTGTGGTCTTATTTCCTTCTGCCTCCTCCTGCAGTGCTCTGGGCACCACTATCACAGAATCACTAAGGCTGGAAAAGACCTGTAAGATCATCAAGTCCAACCACCAACCCAACCCCACCATGCCCATTAAACCATGTCCCACAGTGCCACATCCACATGTTCCTTGAACACCTCCAGGGATGGGG
Organism: Gavia stellata; assembly: GCF_030936135.1. Classification (NCBI taxonomy): domain Eukaryota; kingdom Metazoa; phylum Chordata; class Aves; order Gaviiformes; family Gaviidae; genus Gavia; species Gavia stellata. The sequence goes on along the minus strand of NC_082599.1, from coordinate 379,781 downwards.
ACTCCACCACCTCCCTGGGCAGCCTCTGCCAGTGCTTCACCACTCTCTCAGTAAAGACATTTTTCCTAATATCCAGCCTGAACCTCCCCTGGCGCAACTTGAGGCCATTTTCTCTCGTTCTATCAGTAGTTACATGGGAGAAGAGACCAACACCCACCTCACCACAACCCCCTTTCAGGTAATTGTAGAGAGCGATGAGATCTCCCCTCAGCCTCCTCTTCTCCAGACTGAACACCCCCAGCTCCCTCAGCCGCTCCTCATCAGACTTGTGCTCCAGACCCCTCACCAGCTTCGTCGCCCTTCTCTGGACACGCTCCAGCACCTCAATGTCCTTCTTGGAGTGAGGGGCCCAAAACTGAACTAGCAGCCCTGAAGCTGCGGTGTGCCTGTTCAGGTGGATTTTCTGAAGTGTTGTAGTGAGAGCAAGGAGTCTGCTGAGGCAGGAAGGCTAAAAATCGAGATAATTTTAGCCTGCTTCCCTATTGAAAGGAGGTTCTTATGATTAAGCCCTGTTCGTCTGTGCTTGCCTCTCCTGCCCCAGTAACTTTCAGACCCGCTGTCCAGTTTCAACCAAACCTGGCAACCCCCTGCTGCTTCCAAATTCCTACAAATCCCAAGAAAATAGACATCTAGACAGAGCAGATACCTAGACAGAGCAGAGCGACCCAGCTCCTGCCACATGGAGGGCAAGGGACATTTGCATCTGTCCTCAGTGGTTTTATGCCGTGGGGCTGCATCTCGGCACTGGAACCTCTGACTTGCGTGAGTCACTCTGGAAGCTCTTGCCTGGGGTTATGTATGAGATCTTGTTACTTCCATGTGATCCGCGAGGTGATGAAATCCAGTCAGTCATCCAGACCACTGCGCCTTAGTTATAGCTAACTGGTTGCTGGCTGCTGCGTCCAAAATCCTGGTCTTGTCGCGCTGCTGCCGTAGCCCTGGAGGGTTGGGAGCCACCAGCTTCGGGTTCGTCATCTCATGGCTCAACTTGCCGCAACGGATAACGTGGGCTGTCAGCCCCTGACACTTGCTCCCTGTAGCGTGTTTATTGCTCACTTGCCTCCTGCTGTTGTTTTTTGGACTGCTTTTGATATTTAGCCCAGCAGTGACTCCTGTGCTTAATGAAAAGGGTTTTGACTTTCAGATCAGCCTCTAGCGCATGCGCCGCCCTTCCCCAGTTTCCAGATGAATGAATGGGGGTGAATGGAGTGCAAATCCGTGGACGAAGCAGCGCTGCTGGCCGGTGGGCGGGTGGCCGAGGCTGGCGCTGTCCCCAGCGAGCGGTGGGTGCTGCAGGGTTGAAAGCACTATGGCATTCTGTTTGGGAAGGGTTAGGTGTGAGTCTGCTGCTTCTGTTACTGGTTTTTTCATTACAGTCACACTTTGGAGCCTTATCTGATCAGGTTCCTCCTGCAGAATACGCTGTGAAAACACAGGACAGAGAGCCCTGCCGCAGAGGTCTTGTAGTTCATTTAAAAATGAGAGGCAGGTGCCGATGAGCAAGTGGGGAGCGCGCAGAGACAGTGGGACAGCATGGGCTGCATCGTGGACGTGGACTTAACATGGCAGTCATCTATCTACCCTGTGTTGTTTTTCATGTTTCTGGTGAGTACAGAGGCAGCGGATAGCTTTAAGGAGCAATTTGAAAGAGGATAATAAAGCAGATTTCAGGTTGTTTACAGAGAGCTCTTTTCAAACATGAAGTGCAAATGGGAGAAAATAGGTGTTTGCTTGAAATTTAGCAGCTGGGAAGTAGAGATTGCTGTCGTATTTTGGGAGGGAGGAGGGTCGGCTCTTCAGCAGCGAAGGAAGGATAGTTGTTACCGTATGAGCAGTTTGGGAGGGTGAAGACAAGCAGCTTGCAGTTGACGTGACGGAAGAGGAGGACCCGGAGGGGGGATTCGAAGGGAGGGTTGGCCTGCTTAAGAAAGAGAGGTTAGGAAAATAATTTTAGCAGCAGCATTCTGACTGAATATGGATGAGGCACAATTTTACGCATTATAGACAACTCTGGGGGGAAGGGTGCAATAGTGATTGATGTCGAGTGGAAGCCTGGGGTCTTTGACTGTGTGGCCAGGTGATAAAGGCTGTATTTCAGGGACTATAACTTGTGTAGCTCTGCAGGGGTTTAGGGACAACCAGGATATGGAGAGAGGAGGAGAGTTAGGGCCGTGAACTCTGTTCCCTGTCTGAATTATGTCCTTAACTCACAGACAGGATCTAAGCGATGTCCCCAGGCATCGAGCAGCAAGGGCTTAGGGGAAGAGGGGACAAAGCTGGGATTAGTAACAGCTCTCTTTAATCACGTTGAGCTTGGGCTTGTGGGTACACACTTGAAATGCTGGAGGGGAAAATAAGCTGAGACTTCATTTTGGACAGGAGACAGTCCAGGAATAGCAAAGCAGAACTATGAATCATCAACATAGAGCTGAGAGATGGTATTAAATTAAAACAGAAGGCTAGCTAGAAGCAGCATGAAGGGAGAAAAGAAGGTGCTATGGGCAGAGCCACGCGAGACACCTGCAAAACATAGCAAAACTGAAGGTGGGGGCTGAGGACGGTCTTTCTGAGGCTGGTGAAAGAAGCAGTGGAGAACTAGCAGGAGAACCAAGAGAATAAAAGAATTGCCGGGACCGATGAGGACAAGGTGTTGTGGCCAGTTAGGTTCCTGAAGGAGTAGCTGGCAGGGTCCAGAAGAGCCCAGAATCTGCACGTGAGGCAGGAAAAACCTTGTGCAATTCCCTGGTGAGGTGGGAAAGGGCAATGGGAGATCATTTACCCACCTTCCTCCCTAGGGTCAAGATGTCTGTTCTTTCTGAGAAATGTTTGTCTAACCAGCTTTTAAAAGACTGTCAGTGACAGTACATCTGAAGCCTTCCCAGGAGCCTGGAGAGTGATCGGAGAGAGATGGATTTGATGGATGGACAGACTATTAGGTGGGTAGGGAATTGGCTGAATGGCCGCATCCAAAGAGCTACAGCCAACAGCTCAATGTCCAAATGGAAACCAGCAATGAGTGGTGTCCCTCCAGGGTCCGTACTGGGACCGGTGCTGTTCAATATCTTTATTAATGACATAGACGGCCGGATCGAGTGCCCCCTCAGCATGTTTGCAGATGACATCAAGCCGAGTGGCGCAGCTGATAGGCTAGAGGGAAGGGATGCCATCCAGAGGGACCCTGACAGCCTGGAGGAGTGGGCCCATGTGAACCTCATGAAGTTCAACAAGGCCAAGTGAAGGTCCTGCACCTGGGTCAGGGCAATCACCAGCACCAGTACAGGCTGGGGGATGAATTGATTGAGAGCAGCTCTGCAGAGAAGGCCTTGGGGATATGGGTAGATGAAAAGCTGACATGAGCCGGCAGTGTGCACTTGCAGCCCAGAAAGCCAATTGTATCCTGGGCTGCATCCAAAGAAGCGTGGCCAGCGGGTCAAGGGAGGGGATTCTGCCCCTCTACTCTGCTCTCCTGAGACCCCACCTGGAGTGCTGCATCCAGCTCTGGGGTCCGCAGTGCAAGAAAGACATGGACCTGCTGGAATGGGTCCAGAGGAGGCCACGAAAATGGTCAGAGCAATGGAACACCTCTCCTGTGAGGACAGGCTGAGAGAGTTGAGGTTGTTCAGCCTGGAGAAGAGAAGGCTCTGGGGAGACCTTCCTTACTGCGTGGCCTTTCAGTGCTTAAAGGGGGCTTATAAGAAAGACGGAGAGAGACGTTTTACCAAGGCCTGTAGTGACAGGACAAGGGGCAGTGGTTTTAAACTGAAAGAGGGTAGGTTTTGACTGGACATAAGGAAGAAATGTGTACGATGAGGGTGGTGAGACACCGAGAGAAGCTGTGGATGCCCCATCCCTGGAAGTGTTCAAGGTCAGGTTGGACGGGGCTGTGAGCAGCCTGATCTAGTGAAAGATGTCCCTGCCCACAGCAGGGCAGTTGGACTAGATGATCTTTGAAGGTCCCTTCCAACCCAAACCACTCGAGGATTCTGTGACATCTCTTCCAGTGTGTAACTGTCCTTTTCCTTAGAAAGTTTAACCTGAATCTTTTTTGCTCCCGATTTCAGCCACTTACCGAGGACAAAGGGAACAGATCGTTCCCTTCCTTTTTGCAGCAGCCTCTTTTCATACTTGAAAACTGTAGCAGAATCCTATTCTTTAGGCTTAATAACTTCAGGTCTTTGTCTGTAACATTTTCTGGTCCTCTATTCATCTTCATGCTCCTCTGGACTCTCTCCCCTTGATCACGTCCCCCTTGAAAATTGGTACCCGAGGCTGGATGCAGCACTCAGCCAGTGCTGGAAAAAGCACAAAGCAGGACTTCTTCTGCAGTCTTGTCGCTGTTCACATGATTCAACACGCTGGTTGCCTTTTCTCAGAAATATGGTATTGCTGACTCCTGTTGATCTGTGATCCGCTTTGACCCCCAGATCCTTTTCTGAAGAGTTGCTAACAATTCTACAGCTCTCTGTCCTGTTCTTGGGCCAATGGTTAATGCTGCGTAAGTGTGGACCCTCACAGCTGCCCCTTTGGAATTTAATCCTTTTTAGACAATTTCTCCAATTTGACAAAGCCTTTTAGGATTCTAATCCTTGCAGTCACTCTCAGTTTCGTGCCACCTGAATTTTAATAAGCGTGCTTTCTTCCATCATCTGGTTGCTTAATAAGAACATTGAACAGAGCTGAACCTAGGAGAAGCCTTGCCCAGTCCAAGTTGATACTCGTTTCAGTTTGTATAGTTATCTTTGATAAATATTTTCAGAATAGTTATCAAATCAGTATTGTTCTGAGCCTACAGTAGGTTTATCCGTCCTTAAATTAATTTTGAAAATACCACGTGAAACAGGGTCAGAAACATTACTTAACGTACGATGCTTAACATCTGCTTCTCTGCTGTGCTGAAGGTCCGTTACCCCATTGCAGAAGGAACTGACGTTCGTTAGACACCGTTTGTTCCTAATAAATCCATACGTACTAATGCTTGCCTTGTCTTCCAGTGACTTAAGGCTGTTGCTGTTGTTGCGCTTTTTAATGTTTTGAATCGGCGTGATCTGTGAGTTCTTAGCTTCTCTATTTGTTCGTTTTTAAAGGTGGGCACTACTCTTGCCTTTTTCAGTGCAGTTGCCTTCCATCAGCTGAGAGCTCTCAGGGCTTGAGCTCTTCTGCGGCTGCTCCAGACAATTAAGCATTCCAGGGTCCAGTTAATCAAAATCTGACATGGCTTTTTTTTTTTTTACTGAAAGCTTCTTTGGCCGGTACTTTTTGTGCTAGACCCCTCTTTGCTGTTTATAGTGAAGACTTACGCAAAATGGCATAAAACACTTCGTCCTCAGTGTCATTTCTCAATTGCTTTTTCTGTCCACTGAGTAACAGACCAATCTTTTTCATGTTGTTATGTTGATTACTAATGTACACAGGAATTGCTTTTTGTCTTCCTTGTTTGTTGCTAGTCACCTCTTACTCTTTGCGTAGCTGTTTTGAGTTCAGTCTGTGGTGCTGATGCCATTCTTTTGTATTTATCCATATTAATCTGACCTAATTCCCACTTTCCACATGCATGCCTTCCTGGGAGACCAATAAGGAGCTCCTGTGAGTTAGCCAAGTTGGTCTCCTACCACACTTGTTATTCCTTTGCACTGGGATAGCTTCCGTTTGTGCCATTAGCACCATTGCTTTGACGACCTGCCAGCTTTCTGTAATCTCTTTTTTTTTTCCTTTCCCTTGTGGATTTGCCTCCAATAAGATCTTGCATATGGGGTTCAGTAACGTCTGCCTTGGTGGAGTCTCGTGTTTATAGTTTGCTGTCCTTCCTCCGATACATCATAAGAACTTGTGGACGGCCTTTTTTCTGTTCTGCCTCCTCCCGACAGCTTTCTTCAGAGGATTTGGTGAAGGATGCTTTGGTAGACTGTCAGACGTGGAAATTAAGTTGGAGAGTGTCGAAGATAAAATTAGAGGACAAAATGGCGCGTGGCCATTGGTGCAAGTAAGAAACGGGTGTGGAAGAATCTGCCCAACCCCTTCTGCTCGGGAGCCCAGGCTTGAACGTGGGTTATTGGAGAGAGGATTGCACAACGTGGCTGCAGCGGGATGTTCAGTGAGCTTGTGATGGAAGGGCATGAGGAAATTGTGATGGTGAGAGGCAAGGGCTGAGAGGGTGAGAGGGGTAAGGCTTAAGTATATTCCTCTTGCGAGGAGAAAATGCCTAAAAGTACGTTGAGCTCAGTCAGCTGGGTTTTGGGGGGTTTGTTTTTTAAACACACAATTTGATACTGGAGTGTCTGCTCAATTACTTTGCTGTGTATGGTGCACTAATAGAACTTGCGTTATTACCCCACTGTTTAGCTTAATAAATTGTTTGGCTGAAGCATTTCCTGGACAAACGTGTAGGTCAGACTGAAAAACGTCAAGAGGTGGAGAATGGCAGAACCATCCCTGTTGGAAGGGACCTTGGGAGGTTTCTAGCGCAACATCCCGCTCAACGCGAGGGTCAGCATTGCCGTCCAAGTAGGCTGTGAAGGGCTTTGTCCAGCTGAAAAGGTCTTGAGAACCTGCAGGGATGGGGGTTCCACACCCTCCCTGGGCAACAGGTTGCAGCAGCACCCAAGGCACTGTTTCCTCTGGTCGGTTGTTCCAGTTGTTAATTCCTCTAGCTACTAATAGTTAGCATTTAATTTCTAATTTGCATTCATCTGGTTTAAAGTTCCATTTTTCTACTTCTTTCTTCAGATTGGACTAAATAAAACTTTGTTACTTGAAAGTTATTCCCTGAAAAGTTTACTTTTACTTTATAATAAATTATCTCTTGATATTCTTCTTGGAAAGTTAATTGCACAATGCTCATAAATGTCTCTTTATGAGTTCATTTATGGTGACCTTCAAAGAATTTTTACGGCTCTTCATTACCCAGTGTTCTTAAAATAAAAAAAAATCAGACTATAGGCAACATGCTGTTATTTGCCTCGGCCACAGTTACGTTTACTGTAAATCCATCTCCTTTCTTTATTGACTGTTCTTTTTAAGTATCTGAGGATCATTTAGCTCTTTTGCTTCAGCATTGCATTGAGAACTAATGATGAACTGCTCACCTGCTTGGACCTTTGAACCCTTCCCAGGATTTGAGCCCCCATCCTTCAGGGACGGCTGGTAATCCTTGGCCAACACACCTTGCACTGGGCAGTACAAAAACGTGCTTTAGCTGAAGGGGCTCCGCTTGCAAAGTGATTCAGATGACTCAGTCACGTCCTAGTCCTAGAGTCTCCAAGTTACAGCGTCAACCAGATCTTTTTCAACTGTGATCTTACTTTTACTTGCGCTATTGCATCGCATAGAGAAAGCATTGAATAGCATCAGGTCTGGTACCGATTCGTTCATACCATCAGAGAAGTGCTCTTTGGATCTCTGAGTAGGCTGGACTGGAGATTTCCAAAGTCAGACTCTCACCAACACTAGATCGGGTCTGTGGCTTTCTCCGGCTGAATCTAGAAAACTCTTCAGAATGGAAATTATACCATGTCCCTGCGGGTGCTACTCCCTTAGTGGAGAAGTTTTTTTTCTAATACTCAGTCTCTGTGGTCCAAAGCCATGACACGTGGCTCTTGTCCCTTGTTGCACTGTCTGCTGTTGCTGAGAAGGGTTCAACTACATCTTTGACGTAGCTGAAGGCCACTATGAGATTGCCCCTTTGCCTCCTCTTTGCCAGACAGAGGAAGCCCATCTCCTCAGTGTCACCATGTAGATCAAGCCCCTCACGGCTGGGTAGTCATCTGTTGGACCCTCACCAGTTTTTCAACATCCCTCTTGAACTGGGGAGTCCCAAACTGGTGCAGCCTCACCAGTGTTGAGTAGAGACACATGATAGATTCCCTCAATCTGCTGACCATGCTTCTCCTGACATGACCCAGGATGCAGTCTGCCTTCCTCGCTGTGAGCACGTGCTGTTGGCTCGTACTCAACCTCACATGTGCCTTGACCCCAGGCTCTTGTCCGGCAGGTTGCTCTCAGCCAGCAGCTTCCCAGCCGGCACCGCCTCATGGGAGTCCTGCCCCAAACACAGACATCTGCATGTTTCCATACTGAGCTTCATGAGGTTTCCCATCGCCCAGTCCAAGTTTATCACGGTACCTGTGCATTAGAGCTCTGTCTATGTCTGCCGAACATCGGCGTATCCACCTTCCCCCTCCAGGGTTAGCGTTATTTGCAGATTGCTGGGGGTGCGCTGTGTCATTGCATGGATGGTTGATGAAGGTATGGCACGATCTTGGCCCAGTATTGACCAACGGGCTACTCTGCTCGTTGCTGGCTGACGGCTGGTTATTGAGCCGTTGGCTGCTGCCCTCAGCCTGCTGGTGCAGGCGGTTTCTGCCCATCCTTACTCTGGTTGTCCAGCCCGCGTTTCCTCAGCCCAGCCGTTTCGTGAGGCAGTTGGGTTGATCGTGGGTGATCTGCCACGGTAAGTCCATACCGACTGTTCCTGGTTACCCGCTTCTTCCTCACGTGTTTGGAAATGGCATCCAAAAGGACGTGCTCCATGGTCCTCGCAGGAGCTGGGTGGAGCTGGCTGTCCTGGCGTTTCTGGCATTTGCTGCCTTGCGTGTCTTGGAGACGGGCGTAGCAAGAGCGTTTTCCCAGTTGTCCGGAGCTTCCCCTCATCACTAGGATGGCTCTGAAGTGTCACTGGATAGATACTCACCCGTAGCGTGAAGTCTCTCTGGCCGTTCTCTCAGACTAGTCGTTTAGCCACTTCTTACCGCGTTTATCATTAATGACTTTGCAAAGTGTTAATTTATAATAGGAATATTGTATGGTAATGAGTCACATCTTCATGAAAATATAGACAGAATTGTCTTTATCAGCACCGCTTCAAACACCTGGAAGAATGAAATCAGGCCTATAACTTGAATTTCTGTTTTAAAAAAAATTGGTTCCGTTTAATCCTTCCCCTTGCTTTGTAGGGGATTGATGTCAAGCCAGATAGCGGGTGGTTCCTTGGGGGAGTCTGTGTGTTCTTTTCTGGATACTGAGGTAACTTCACTCTGTTTCAGTCATTCCGGAATATCTCCATTATTTCAATATTTTTTGAAAATTAGCATAAGCAGGGAAGTGATCCTTTCTGCGAACAAGCTCTTTCCAAGATCGTTGTATTCAAGCTGTTTGTGCCTTTTAATTTAAAACTATATTGTTTTAATGATTTCTTTTTTTTTGGCTAATGGTTTTGAAATTATGCATTTGTCTTTGTGTTTACTCTTTATGAGTGTTTTGGTCTGCTCCTTGAATGACGTCGGTGTGAGGACTGACGGACCACTTCTGCTCTGGTATCCGCGCAGCGGTTTTTGCTGTGTCTGTCCCGCAGGAGCTGTGTGGAGGTACTGCATTTTGCAAAGCTGCTTCCTGTTGTACTTAGCATTGTTTGTTGAAAAACTTCTTTTCCTGAAGTCTTCAGCTTCCTATACCAATTTTTGATACATCCTGCGTTCAAGATCTTACTGACATCTGTTTCCTCCTCTTTTTTCCCATTACTTACCCTTTTTTGGGTATTTTGGATGTTACGAGCCTCTAAGCTAGTTCAGGTCTTTTAGCCAAATTGTTCTCTTTATTTTTTATAGAGTATTGGCTTGTTGGCTAACTGATAAATTATCATGAAAATGTAAAAAACCTGAACAACAACAACAGCATCAAATGAAAAACCAAATAAAGCCACGGACCCCTTCAGACCCAGAATGCCAAACCCCGTCTTCTCAGTGTGAGGTTTCCCCACGAGCGCTTTCGTTCCCCAAGACGACCAGAAACGATCCGGCGCTTGCTTGCCGCAGGAGGTGCACGCGCTGCTGCCCCGCTGTTGGCGGTGGAGGGTGCCGCAGTGTGAGCAGGGACCCCTGCGCACCCGCGGGTTCCCAGCCCGGTGAAGGTGTCTCTCATGAGGTGCGCTCCGCTCGGGGGCTGCCTTGGTTGGAGTCCCGCTGTCAGGCACGTTGCCCAGATGGAGGTGCCTGCAGAGCCGAGGAGCGGCTCCCGCCTGTCCTGGTCAGTGGGGTGGTCTGGAAGAGACCCCCGCCCGGCTCTGGCTTCGGCAGCCCGTCTGAAGGCACAGCGGGCTCAGAGTTTGCAGCCGTGAACTGCGCCGGAGCTGCAGCTGCGGGCTGTGGGCTCTGTTTCCGACAGCCCCTCGGTCCTGGGCAGTGCCCGGCACCCTTCGGAAAGCCGGTTACATCTGCTGCTCCTTCTGTTCTCTGGGTTAAGCGGGAAGAAGCTGCTCCTGTGCCCGCAGCCCCGGTCCCACCGCCAGCGAAGGGGTGTAGGAAGGGGTCGTCGCCATCCCCCTTCCTCCTTCACGCGGTTTGGCTGGGGCCACGTCAGTGGGTGAAGCCCCCACCACTGCACCCTGGTGCGGGCTTTCCTTTTCGAGCGGCGGGTCGTGTGCTGCTCTCCCCGTTGCCTCAGGCTGTCTGTGTACCTGGGGCCATCCCGCTGCAGCGCCGGGTCCCCGGGGCTCCTCGGCAAGCGCTGACCCCAGCCCCGCATCCCCTCCTCTCCTTGAGCTAATTCTGCCAGTCCCAAACCGCAGCGGCGGGTGCCGGATTTAGGTGGCACACTAAAATAAATGCACAGTTAATGAGATTTTGGGTTCCTTTATTGCTGAAGTAGGTGGTGTGCAGTTTCCTCCAGCCGAAGAGGGCGGCAGTGGTCGGAGGGACCGGGCAGGTGAGGTCCTCTCGGTCCCCCCACCCCGAGGGGCACGGCTGCGTGCTGCCGGCCGCCCCGGGCTGGGGAAGGTGCCATGGCCAAGCCGTGCTCCCGGCACAGCCTGGCCGTTGGCTGCCCCATGCCCGGGGCAGGGGGTGTTGGAGGCCAAGGAGCGGGGGGGGCGGCGGGAAGGGGTGCGGGGTGGGTGGCTGTGGTGCGGGGGGGCAGCTGCTGCGGTCGGGCTGAGGGCTTGTCCGACCTGTGGCTTCGTTCCTGGCAGTGGGGGCAGCCGATGGGCGCCGCAGCAGGGATGCTGGCGTGTGTCTGGGAACAGGCACTGGGCCCCTGGTCGGTGGTCCCTGGAGCACCGCTGGCAGCCCGGGAGTCCTCCTGCCCACGGCACTGCTGGGTCGGCGCTCTGCCCAGTGCCAGGGCCATCAGGGAACTGCTGGCAGCAGAATGGCACAGCACGGCAGGGCCGGGAGGAAACCTGCACCTGGAGCTGCTGCGGCAGCATCTGCCGGCCGGCCTGCGTCTGTCCGTCCGTCCATCCATCCATCCCACAGCGCTGTGTCCGAGGGTGACTCAGCCCGTCTCTGCGCTGGGTGACTCAGCCGGCAGACTCCCACATGCCGCGCTGCCTGCGCCTGACTCACTGCTGCTGCCAGGCAGAGGCACCCACTGCAGCACCCACCACCTGCTCCCCTCTGCCAGCCGAGGGGGTGTGAGCCCCGGCCGGCCACGCGAGGAGGGGAGAGGAGGACGGGCAGGCTGCAGGCAGGAGAGCAGAGTGGCAGGAGGGGAAAGGACCGAGCGAGGAGCCATAGACAAGGCAGCCCGAGGGCTTGGTTGCTGAACCCTCGGGGTGGGGAGGAGCCGGCGTACGCGTCGGGGGAAACCCAGGGGTAGAATTGATCTTGCCAAGGGTCTGACGGCATATCTCCTCTGCATCAGCACCCGTCCCATGCGCGGTGGCTTTGTGGAGAAGCAGGCTGGGACTCCTGTACGACATGAGCACGGGTGACGGCAGCATTCAGGATGCTCAAGGGCTCTGTGTGGGGAGCAGCAGGCATGGACTGGAGGTCAGAGAGGCTCTTCCCTGCCTGTACTTGTCCTTACAGATAGTCTCGGGCTGCAGGCGTGTGTAACTGTACCCCAGGGAGATCTCTCCAGAGGCTGAAGGAGAGTCTGGCCTAAAGCACCCCCCTCTTCCATGGTAAATCAGCTGTAAACACAGTTTTCAGCCACGATTCGGTGTCTTGATGTGGAGCTTTGCCAGCACGAGGGTGGAGGTGGCTCCACGTGAGCTCTCACTGGAGCAGGGCAGGTTTGCTGTGTCCCACAGACTCTGCTGTACAAGATGACTTCCCTCCATCTTCTCCAATTCTGAGCTCTCTGTCTCGGAGCAGGGTTAGGATTTCTGTGGGTGAGAAGTTGCTCTCCTAGAGACTGGGACATTGCTGTCCGGACCCAGCGGGAAGGGCTTAAGGAGTGTGGTTATAATCACGGCAGGAATTTGGCTCATGGCCAGGTTTCCAATGCCTTCCAGGCATGGGCAAGGCAGCAGATAGCATGTGCTATGGCAAATTTACTCTCCATTAGCATCTGTTCCCCACTGTCTGCCTGTTTGTCTGTGCGGCAGCATGTAATCAGAGCTGGACTGAGCAATTTTGGACCTTGGACTCGGGTGTAATGGCCAAGAGGAGAGAGGCTCGTTGTGCAAGACTCCCTGGACCCGTTAGCTAACGGTCATGCTGACCACTGGGATGCCAAGGCAGCAGAGCACCGAGAGGGGATTTGGGGGTGGTGACCCCTCGAAATGGACCCCTGGCTGGGCAGATGGCGGAGAGGCAGCTCTTCTCCTCTCTCGTGGGAGATGCCTCTGTGTTACCCAAGTGCTTCCTGGGCGCAGGTAGCTCCCCTGAGAGCACCCTTATCTAGCTCAACAGCCTTGATGATGCTACCAGTATCGTAGCTTACGTTGTTGTGTTTTGCAAACCCAAGGCAGTTGTTTCAGAAGGTTTGTGATGCTGCCTGGTTCCTTCTCAGCTTTGTGTTCAAGAAAGACTCGTGGCTGCAAGGTGGAGAGACAGCTGTAGAGTTGGACAGGGTAACCCTCTGCTAGCAGTAGTAATTAGCACCTTGGCTCCGCACCGCTCTTTCTTCGGGTTGACCGTAACAATTGCAGTGCTTTGCTGTGTCAGGCGAAAGAGGAGGCATTAACCTCTTCTTGTGCCGGCTGATACTCGTATTAGTGCCTGAAGCCATCCAGTAAGTCGCTGAATGACTCACGAGTACAGAAAGCGTTTTCCTACTGCTGAAGCATCAGGGAAGCCTTGGTCAGCAGGATTGCTGGACATCGTCCAAAATCAGTTGCTGATGTACAAGCAAGCAATGGATTCAACCGCCACCGGCCAGGAACTTCCATCTCCTAATGTACTGATGCAGGGTAAGCTCTCTGGAAGCCTAATTGACTGGTAAGTGAAGCAAGAGTAAATAACAATGCGACAGTCCTGCCCTTGGCAGAGCTGCCTGTGTGTAGCCGGATGCGGTGGTGGGGCCGGAGAGTGGCTCGGCTGGGCTGCCGCCGCGCAGCCTTCGGCAGGGCTGCAGCGGGGCGGTGGTGTGGGGAAGCACTGTCTCCTCTCCTGGCGTTGGAGATGGGAGTGCTGACAGGTTTAGCAGTTAAATACCCGATGTTGCTAATTGTCTTTAAACTGAAGTCTCTAATTCTGCTGTTTCCATGGAAATAGAGCGATCTTGTGATTAAGACGTAAGGCTGGGGTGGCGAGCACTCTGGTCCTTTGGAGCCGCAGTCCCTTGCTTCGTTCCCACGATTGCTGCTCCGAGGTGCGGTGTGTCTGTCTGCCTGGAGTGCAAGGGGAGACGCAAACCTGCCCTTACACAGAAATATGGATACCCGCTTTCAGAGCGGTGGTCCAGAAAACCCTGCCTAGTCCCCTACGGTCCTGACAGAAATACACAATCACAGAATGGTTTTGGTTGGAAGGGACCTTTAAAGGTTATCTAGTCCACCCCCCCTGCAGTGAGCAGGGACATCTCAACTACATCAGGTTGCTCCGTCCCGTCCAACCTGACCTTGAACGTGTCCAGGGATGGGGCATCAGCCACCTCTCTGGGCAACTGTGCCAGTGTTCCTCACTTCGGGTGCCTCAAGGGATGGCGTTGCTCATGCCATGTCGGCTGAGCAGGCTGTCACTGAAGGGAGCTGTGGGATCCAGAAGTTGGGGGAGTCATCTAACTCAGCGTTCGGTGGCTGTGATGGACATGACCCACCTGAGTCAGTTCCCCCAGGCTCCTCTGTAGTCAATCTCGGGCTGAAGTAGGAGTGCAAAGTAGGTTGGATGACTTGTGCACTAAAAGTGCTTATTTTTCTCCGTTGACTGTAGGAGAGCTGAGGGTGACTAGATCAGATGTAGATATCTAAAACACAGATGGCTTTGAGTTCGGCTTGGAAAGAGGAGGAGGAAAAGATGTGATGGGACCCACTTTTTTTATGATAGCCTCCTGAGCAGGGTGTTAGTGGAGACGGGACTCTCTGGTGCTGGTGAGGTTCAGCAGAGCATCTCCCTGCAGAGCTGCCCCATGGAAACCAGTGTCTCCAGAGCAGATCCGTTCTCAGGTGGCTTGGAGAGCGGGACCCTTCAGCCCACCTCTTCCCAGTCCTCCGGCTGCCTTGCCTTGCCAAGTCCTCTGGCCTTGGCGTTTCTCCTGTTTCTGTGTCTAAGGTAATGCTTTGGGCTCATGTGGACTGAAACCTCGCAGCCGCCGTGGTCTCTTGTGGGTAGAGGTGGATTCAGTCCCATGAAACACAAATCACAGAAAGTCTACTGGTCTGTTCGCTTTCTTGAGAGAGCTTTACTGCTGGGCTTTCAGATTAAGCCATAGCATCTTGCTGACTTTGGAAGACCATGTCATGGTGGAAGGTCAGAAGGGAAGAAGAGGAGTCCGTTCCTTGCCGGGACTTGCACCTTTGTCTTTTGGGCACTGGGACATCACAGAAATGTAAGAAGGGCAACTTCTCTGTGAACTCTCTCATGTAAACTCACCGTTCCTTAATTAGTTTGTATGTATTTCTGCCTTAACTGGCTTTCCTGTAAGCCACAGCAGTTTCAAAGCTGGCACGGTATTTTATGCGTCGTACAATGTAAGAAGGTTATTAAACAAATACCTCAGTAACTTCCAACTCATCCCAGACATTACCTAAAATGATAGATCGTTTATAGTCCAGGAGAAGATGCATTTAGTTTGGCCACGTTTAGATGGTGGAACATCCCAATGGTTGCGTTAGTTTGGGACGAAGCCTCTGCGGGACACTGCTACGCAGGCGTTCAGCGTGAGTTGGAACTTAGCTCACGGATGTGGAAGGGAGGGCTAGCGTTTCTGTGGCTTTGACAAGACCATCACCAGATACTATATGTAATTTCGATGTCTATAACTTTTTTACGGTTTACAAAACGTGAATAATTACAAAAGGAGCCATAAAATAATTTAAAGCCTGGGGAAGATGGCTAATAGTATAGTACGGGGCTTGAAAGCCGTCAGGTCAATTTAGAAGCTGAAGACAGAATATGACCCGCTGGGCAGAGCCCAAAGCTACACAGATTCAGCTTTAAAGTACTCGTTTTTGTCAGAGACGGTTAGATTTGTCCAATCTAACCATTGGAATAACTTTCCTAGAGATGCAGTAAATACTTGCAAGGCCTCAAATCAAAGCCTGGTGTTTCTCTGCACCGCTAGCTAGCTCGGGTATAAAGGATTATTTTGATGCTGAATTTATTGAGTGGGTTTTTCTAACCTGTGCTGTGCAGCTGAATGGCACAGGGATGATCTCTGCTGTCTTTGTAATCTGTTATCAGTGACAAAATATACAGGATTCAATAGAAGGAGTCCTCGATCTCAGTTGAAAAGCCTGACTGCATAGGTAATGCAACTGATTGCATTCAAATCATCTTAAGCAACAGCGATAAAATTATACATCAAGCACTCAAAAATTGCAAAGTGCTAAAATCAAAAGTGCCTTTGTATTTCTTTGTATTTTTGAATTTTTTTTTTTTAGGCTGTCAGCAAGGAAGCCATCTAGCAGATGAAGATAGACACTGTTCTGCTCCAGCCTGTGACTTGGTGTAGCCCAACCTAAAGTTTAGGCTGTTGTGCATCTTCAGCTTGAGTTGTTGACGTGCAGAAGCCAGAGCCTGAGTTGCCTCCCTGGTGTTTCTGTTCCTTCTGTATTGGCTTGAATTAGGAGGAAGGGGTCTCTTTTGCATCCAGCAGCACAAACTGAGAAGTGTGAGCAGCAGCTCTCAAAGGCGTTGTTTGCCCCCAGTTTTGGACGCACATTTACAGGCAGCAAAAGTCATCTCCTTGAACGAAGGATGACCCTCAGCCAGCCGCTTGGTTGCAGCTCTGAACTATGGAGGTCGATGAGCTCTTCAAATAACTCGGTAAAAGCTGGAAAAATGTACAACTTTGGCAAAGCTACCTTATTTTTCCCTAACCTCATTTTTGGAAATGTCTGAATTGCTTTTGCTGAACCTTCTAAAAATACCAGCCTAATGCAGAGAGCAAGCACGGAAAATTTCAGCTTGAATAGTTAGTCTGGCAAAGTTTTAAGGCCCTGATTCTCAGCTGCTGCAGTGACTATTTGACAACCGAAACCACAGATGCTGCCGGCAGCTCTGCTTGCACACGCAGAGGCCCGCGGGGGAGAGGCGAGGCGTGTCCGCTCTTCGTGCCGTCGCCAAAGGGGCTCCGTGGGCTCTCCAGCCCATCGCTGTGGCCTCTGCTGCCGCCCAGCCTGTGCCCGGGCGCCGGGACGCGCGGACCGGGCTGCGGGCCGTTCGTTCTCCCAGCGTGGAGCCATTCGTTGGTCACAGATTTCCCGAGCCCAAAGCAGCGTCTCCATGTTTCCATAGCCCTGCACGGAGCTTTCGTCCTTGAGTTTGCCTAATCATCTTCTGAGTGCGCGTTAGCTTGGCATCGCCACATCCCTTGACAAGGCATTGTACAGCTTAGCAGTGTTTTATATGAAGAGATCTCTTTCTGCTTTGAACCTGCCTCCTGATTAATTGGATTTGATGTCCCCTAGTTTGTGTTTTGGAAGAAACAGTGAACAAATTGTTCCCTGGTGGCCTTCTCCTTTCTTCTCCTGACATGGAAGACTTCATTCCCCCTCTGCCATCTTCCTTTCGCTCCTTGTAGAGAAGCTGTTCTGTCCGTTTGATCATCTCCTGCCCTTCTCGGTACCTTTTCTAGTTCCCTTCTATCTTTTTTTGAGATCTGGGTCAGAAGCGCCGGGGAGGGTGAGGAACGGCACCGGAGTGGTGCACAGCCTTCAAACCGGGGATGCGTGCGAGAGTGTCGTGATGTTCCCTCTTTTGTGCCTCATCCTTTTCCTAGTAATTGCTAGTACTCTGTTTGCTCTTTGATTGCTGCTGAGCAGCGACCTGATGTTTTCACAGAGTTATTTAGAATAACCTCAAGATTTCATTTGAGTGGTAACAAGCAGTTGGAGCTCGTTATTGTATATGCAGAATAAGAATTATTTTTTTTTCTGAGCACGCCCCTTTATGTTGATCATCTACTATTCTGTCACCCAGTTACTCAGGATTTTAAGGTCCTTTCGCAACGCTTTGTCTTTGTTTCTGCTGTCCTGACTAACGCTTTGGAGCGGATCTGATCTTTTCGTTGTTGTTCTTTTTCTGCTTGCCTGCAACCACTGTACTCGTTCTAGCACTTTCCTCCTCCTGAAGCTCTGAGCTGCAGCAGAATGAGGACGTGCTGCCTGCCGAGAGACTCGCTCTGTCCATCCGGCTGAGCAAAGGTTTCCCTGTGAACCAGTCTTTTGTCTGAGCCTGAGCTAATTTGTTCTTTCTCCGAAGTTCCTTTCAACCAGCTGGCCGTTCCTCTGTGCATCCGAGGCCCGGGCAGGTTTCCTGTTTGCTGCCCTTCCGGCGGTGCAGCGTGCCGTGCCGTGGGACCTGCAGCTGGCTCCCGCTGCGGGCTGGACCCCGCTCCTGGGAGGTGCCGCTGCTGCTGCGGTTCCTTTCCAGCCGCTTTTATGTTCCCTTTCCAAGAGCCGTGCAGCTCCTTTCAGTGCAGATTTCTCCTGAGGAGGGAAGCTGTGGTCCTGGGGAGCGTGCCGCGGTCTCCGGTGCTGCCGTTCCCCGACGTGAGTGGCGCAGCGAGGTTTCGGTGGCGGAGGCACAGGGAGAGCTGAGCAGTGCTGGCATGCGGCTCCCTGCAGAAGATCTCTTCTCCTTTAAGGATTTCCCAGGCTGCTCCAGAGCCTGCGGTGCGGCTCGCTGGCTCAGGGAGGATTTGTGGTTTGGCCAGGGAGACCTTGGACGTCAAAGATGTTTAAAGATGGAGTGAACATTGTAGTTGTGTGCGTGTTTGCTCTGATGGCTTCGGTACAGGGGAAAGGGGGTTACGAGCGTAGGGATCCAGACCTGCCTTCCTAAGTGCTTCCGTACCTGGAGCTCCCAAATTTTGCTGTAAGCTCCGCAGGCAGCGGAGAGCGGGTGTGCTCGCTCAGTCATCGCCCGTAGAGCTGGAAAGCTGGAAGGTGGCTGTGGGCAGATGCAGACAGTGGCGGGGACTCGGCTCTTGAAGTGTGGCTCACTGCGGCCCTTGAGCAGCCCCACGGTGTTGAACGCGACGCCAGCGCTTCCTGAACGCGTGTGTTAGTCTGCCTGCCTGCTCAAAGAAGGGTCAGGGCTCGGTCCACCTCGAGGACCCTGGTAGGTGATGGGGGGCTGCTTTCAGCTCCCCCAGAGACCAGCTCTTCTCCGGGCTAAGCCAGCCCTGTTCCCTCAGCCGCTCCGCCAGGGCAAGCGCCCCAGCCCTGGGCATCCTCGTTCCCTCCACAAAACCTCCCCACGTGCTGTCCAGAAGCGTTTCGTTCATGGGTGGTGGTTGCACTCGCTTCCTAGGTAGCACCTTCCCTCCAGCCTCGGTGGCTCGGTGCTGTTCATTCCCACCTTGTCCCCAGCACAGCGCAGAACCAACTGCGTCAAAAGGGATATAACGAGATCAGCTGGAGCTGCCATTGCATCTGCATGGTGCTCGTGCCAGACAATATTCTGGTGCTCTGGTCATACCAGGATTTTAGACGTGAGCAGCATCACACAATGAATGCCAAAGTTACCGGGTCTGGTGTCATGGTGTTACCAGTGGTACCAGCCTTGGGCAACCCTGGGGAGCTTTCAGCAGTGATCCCACCTCCACCAAAGCGATCTCTCGGGAGTCATCCCAGCCCCTTCCTCGGTACCGGATCATCTGCAGATGGGGAAAGGAGGGCAGGGTGTTCCCCTTCCCCTTGCAGCCCTCCGTAACTGCCGGGCTCTTTTCTCCCAGGAAGGTTGAGTAGTGTTGTGATGGTCTTTCTGGTGATGGCACTTGTGTGACACTCACCCGTTGCTATTTGTTTTAGAAGGGTTGATGTCACAAACACACAAAAAAAATAATTATGAGCTGAAGTACTTAGGAGAAAGAACATAAATAGAAAACGCAAGCAATAATTACGCATTTGTAAAGAATGTCTTGTTTGTGCCCAAAAAGCCCAAACCCCACAATTAATGAAGAAGGCTGCACTATTTCAAAATTCAGCCTGGCATACAAAAGAGGTGGCACATCTGGACAATAGGACTGTCATATAATTAATTGCTAACAGAGAAAAAGTTGCTATTGTGGAACATTAACCAAGACTGGGGGTGAGCAACTGAAGGAATAAGACACGAGTAGCAGCCTACGTCCAGCCTGGGTAGTGGCAGTCGGGAGTTGTGAGGTTTATTAGGAACAGGGACGTTCTTTAACTATGGTCTTGGTCCATGGCTGGCTAAAATGCAGAGATTGTTGGTAGCCGTGCGGGAGAAGCATTTCCGTCCCACGCCTGGGGAGATGAAATACTTTCCCTCCAATGGTTGCTCAGTGTTGAACAGCCCCTGCCCAAATCGGGCTATCTTGAGGTTCCCAGTTTGGGTGGCTTGCACCCGGGAGCCCTGGGGGAGCTGGCTGCGGAGCGCTCTGGTCACTGGCCTCTCGGTGGCTCCCGAACGAGAGGACGACTCGGAGGCCGGAGCAGGCTGAGGCTGTGCCAGCCTCTAACAGGGTAGAGGGGATGACTCAGGTATTTACGATACAGTTAGCCTGATATCGATCCCTGGGAAAGCAGCGCAGTGGCTGACATAATCTGAATTAATGAAGAATTAAAGGAGGGGAAGTGAGTGCCAAGTAACGTGGTTTGATGGGATCTGTTTTCTGTAACACTCATAACAACTCCTGAGCAGAGTGATTAGGTACAGGTGTTAATGATTAAGTAATATGTTTAGACCTCTTTGTGATATTTGGTTTGGGACAGAGTGGCCTTCCAATGAAGAAATTAGAAGAGCCTATGGTCAACACGAAACGTGTAAAATAGATTAAGAATTAGGACCTCCATATATAGCTGTGAATAAAAATTGTATTGGAGCAGCTAGGTTTGCGGTGGGTTTTGCGGGATCCGTTCTTCACCTTGTAGCATTTAGCTGGGAAAAAAAAAATATCAAGAATTACAATTGAATTAATGAAGATCCTGTGAAGTGACGAAAGCCGGAGGAATCCAAGCACCGAGGTGGGTGAGCCACTGGTGGAGGAGGCTGGGGGACTGTGTCCGGAGAGCCAGCGACTGGGAAGACTCGAGGAGCTATGCTCTTTGTCAGTGGACACTGAGTTTCCACTGCAGAGCGGAGGACAGCATGGACTCCGTGTGTGTGGTTATCTATAGGGAACCTGGTGGTAGAGAAGGAGGTTTGGCACCGGCATGATCCCTGCTGGGACGGTGCCTGGTTCTGCTGTGTCTGTACTAGAAGAAGAGCATCGGGAAATGAGGGAGGATGCAGAAAGGCTCATGAATTAATGAGCAGATTGCGGGATGTAGCCATAGAAAGGGATCTGAGTAGCCCTGCTGTTATCAAAGGGACTGTTGAGAGGTTATTTGATCAGACTTAGAAATGTCTTTAAGGGAGCTGGATTTTGATAGTGGTCCCTTCATTTTGCAGGCAGAAGGGTTGACTGGAGGCTGAAGCTGAAAGACGCCATCTGTAAATAAGGCATGTGTTTTGAAGAGGTGAGAGCAGTAATTCAAGGGTCCGGGGGGACATACGAAGGTCACTCTTCTCTCTGGTCCCCGGAGCGGGGTGGTGGGAGGTGAGCGGGCAGAGGATGTCCCCCGTGCCCCTTGTGGCATGGGTGCCAGGGGCGTTTCGGGTGCCCGGGCACCAGCGGCATGGGGTGCATGGACGAAGAGGGATCTCAAATGGGATTTTCTAAATAAGTCAGCAGGACTTGGCTGAGACAGCTGGGAGGCCCTGTGGTCTCGGGGCAGGTACCAGTCCGGAGAAGAGGATTAGGGGTGTCTCAGAAGACGTCTGTATTAGTGGGAGCTTGAGACACTGGCTCTGGGGAGAGCGTAAATGAATGCTCCTTCCAGTGTGATTGGCAGGATGGCGGTCGGTGACAGAGCCGCCGTTCCTGCTCCTTCGCCATGCCGTGGGGCGATGCTGCCCCGCGCTCAGCCCGGCTGAGGGAGCGGGAGCTCTTTGTGGCTGGAGCCGCTCGCCTGGCGAGGCTGGGAGATGCCAGGGAGCATCTGGAGCTGCTGGGCTGTGCGAGGGGCAGCAGAGCTGATCGGGGCAGATGCTCGTGGGGGTTCGATCTTTCCCGAAGAGCCTTGTGCCGCTGTGGAGGCAGCGGGCATCTCCTGCCTGCCCCAGATCCAGGTCACCAGGGTGCTCGGAAGGAGATAATGCCAGTCCCTCTCCGCCGCTGCCCCTGGGCTGGGCTGCAGGCAGTGCCCAGGCAGCAATTACGTTGCAGTTACAGCACCGGGTTTGCACAGCCTGGCGCTGCTGGGAAGGGAGCAGGGGGATGTCCTCCTCCCTGGCAGGTGAGCGCCCGCTCCGCCTGCCCGCGCTGGTGGAGCACCGCAGTTCTGGGCCAAGGAGAAGCAACCCTTCAACTTTGGTGTGAAGGAGGGAGGGAGGGATGGACAGACGTCCTTCTGTCCTGCACCAGCACACAGCATGTCAGTCACCAGCCGCTCTGCAGCGAAGGGGGAAACCTCCTCATGTGCGTCTGCGTGCTGCGGGACAGGCTGGTGACGGCTGTTGTTATAAAGGTCTTCTTGCTGGCCCAAAGTATGGTTCGGTACGGATGGTTATCCTGGCACCCCCCGGCTACCCTCTGGCAGCTCAGCTCTGAAGACGTCTGCCTTGTCCTCCCAGCTAAAGAGCAGCCGGTTTCGGGGCAGTGGGAGGCACCCGAAGCCGTCACCTCTTGCCCCGACCGCACAGGAAGTTCGTATCGGTGCCGGTGTGGTTGAAGTCTTCCTCTGTGCCTCTCTGCGGTCAGGCGGTGGGGACTCGTCGGGCTCCGCTGGGACTTCGTGTCGGTGGGGAGATGCTGGGAGCGGCGAGGGTCAGCGTGGCAGAGGGTGTGGGACGGGGCAGAGCGACGCGGAGGCTGCTCCCTCCCGGGGGAACCCTCGGGTGGGATTCGGCACACGCTCCCTTTCAGGAGGCTGAGGAGCCTCTGGTTGCAGCAGGAGTCTCGGGGGGGTGAGAGAAGGCAGGTGGGAGGCCAGCACCTTCTGCTGTGTGTGGCTTGGGGTTTTTTTCTTTTCTTCCCCCCCCCCCCCCCCCCCCATCTGCGGTCGAAGGTTTGGTCTTTGTGCAGAGGCTTTGGGGAAAAACCCAAAATGCCTGTGTTTGACAGAGCTCTTCTCGCCTGGGTGCTGGTGTGTGTCACGGTGTGCATGGACGGAGACGGAGCGCGTGGTGAGGCTGCTCCAGGGGTCTGCCTTCCCGCAGCCTCCTGCCTGCTGAGCGCCCAGCCCGCCCGCGCTGCGGAGCCTCTCCTGCCCCGGGAGCACAGGCTGGACCCCCCGTGTCGGGCAGGAGCGGTGCCGCTGCAGAGCGGGGACGCAAGCAGCGGAATAAAGGCGCTTGGGTGGAGTTCGTCCAGGGCAGCCTCGTGCGCTGGGGCTGGTGGGGCTGGTGCGTGTACGGGGGAGCAAAGTACGAGCGCGCTAGCCTGGGGGCTCTGGCAGTACGGTGTTTTCCCTGGGTCACAATCCCCGTCTGATGACCAGCCTCTGAAGCTGCAGCTCAGCTGGCAGCGGCTGCACCACGGTACCACAGTTCTGTAGATCAAGCTCTCTGGATTATGTGAGATGGCTTGGTACAGTTAGGTATAACTTTATTTTTTTACATAAAAAGAAAAGTCATATGAAATGGCTCAGAAAAAACCTGCAGTAAAACCAAACGAACGTTATTTTGGTTCCGAAAGCCAACCTTGTGAAAATTTACATTTGCCTTTACATCCTCATTGGGGCTCTTTTGCATATGAGTTTTGATGCAGCCTTTAATTATGTGCTTGTGTATTTTCCACAAAGCATTGCCTTACTCCGGATGAAAACGCACGCACACAGGCCTGAGGTGACGTCGCGTGGGCAATGCACGGGAGCTCCTCGGCCGGCCGGGCCGCGGGACGGCTCTGTGCTGGTGCCGCGCTGGAGCGCATCTTCCTTGTCCGACGGGCACCACTCTCCTGCAGCCTCCGGTCCTGCGGCCCCGCTCGGGCGAGGATCAGTGGGCGTCCTGGCCCTCTGCTCTGGGCAGTCCACGGCCCCGGTCAGCGGGTGGTCTCCATCTCCCCGGGCACGTTTCTGCTGCGTCCCTCTCTCTGGTCTGTCTCTCCTGGAAAGCCCAGATCCGGCTTCGGCTGCCGTGAGGGCAGGATGATTCCCAGGGCCAGAGGGATCCGAGGAGCTCGTTATCTGGAAAGTGCTGCATCTGAGGCTCGCAGGCTTAGGAAGAAGGTGCTCTTAGAGCCCCAGGCTAATAAACTGCAATGGGGATTTTGGCTTATTCGGTATTATTTTCCCTTGAAGTTGTGCTGCGCTGTTCACTCTGAAGTCACAGCCTGGGTTGGTTTAGGCTGCGGCAGTTCTTGGAGCAAGAGACATACAGTCCATCAAAATGGCAAGCGCAGCCCTATGCTACGTAGGGAGAATATATGACATATGCATATAAGAATATGCACAAGTGTCCCTGTGCAAGGCATGGCTGAGATTTCCTCCGGGAGGCTTTGTACAATGCCTGTTGGGGAGAAGAGGACTTTGCTGGAAACAGGAGCAGAAATGGGCTGTGAGGGTGGTCAGAGGAACCACGGGTGTGTTTGGGGAAGGTTGTGCTGATTCAGACCAAAGTTCGGTTTAGCCCAGTATCCTCTTAGAAGATGGCTGCAAGCAAATGCCCTGGGAATCAGATGAAACCAAGAAGAGCGTATAGTAATATTTCCCTGGTTGACTCAGCACCCAGTGGTGTGTGGGTGAGGGACTCCTGTGCCAGTGGTAGTGCTGCACATTTAATAGTCCTGGTTAGATTTCCTTCTGTGATTTCACTTAATTGTTTTTGAACTGGGTGGACTTTGAGTATCCACAACCTCCTGTGGCAAGGAGCCCGCAGCCTGACAGCACGGCATGTCGAGAAGTGCCTCCCTTTGTTTTGAAACTCGACAGTTTACCTTGACTTTCCCCAGCTCTTCT
This sequence comes from Gavia stellata, assembly GCF_030936135.1. NCBI lineage: Eukaryota > Metazoa > Chordata > Aves > Gaviiformes > Gaviidae > Gavia > Gavia stellata. The sequence goes on along the minus strand of NC_082599.1, from coordinate 355,495 downwards.
GTTGGAAGAGGCTGTTGGTTACTTACCTGTGCAGTGCTCTGGAGAACAGATCATAGACTGGGAGTCTGACCCCCCCTTGGCTGCCTCCTCCTTAGGCTCACACACCCTTCTCTGTTCATTTCATGGATGCTCTTCGTGTCCCTTCTGAGTTGAGGACCGGAACACGGCATTCAGGGTTGGGGTAAAGCGTGGATTTTATACAGTGCCCTAATGATGCTCTCTGTCTCATTCCCTGTTCTTCCTCCTTCGTGCCATTACACGTGTCTGACCGTGGTGGAGCTACCCGTCGCTGGTGCGGGGTACCTGGGATCCCCCCTGACCTGCTGCACACCGGCGCTGCGTTTGCCACCTCCCTTGTCTTGGACATTGAGGCAGTTTGGGTCGCAGCCTGCACACTGCAGCAAAGAGTTCAGGTATTTTCTCGAATATAAGCAAGCAGAGGCACTGGAAGTCCAGGGCTGGCAGGCCCGTGCCCTGGAAACGCTTGGTCTATTTAATCTGTAGATTAACCCACTTCGCAGTTATTGCACTAATATCCACCTTTCTCACATTAACTATTTTTTTCCCTTTTCACTGTATGAAATGTTTTGTTGAAGTTCAAGTTCTGCAAATGCCTTACAGTTTTCTGTCAGCTGAGGCGGATGACTGCATGGCTTGGTGGGTGTTTGGATGGCCACCTAAAGTTGGGTAATGGGCAATCAGGTAATCAAAATAGAACTGAATTCAACTGTCAGCGTGGATGGATCATCAAAGGGGGCTGCCCCGCGCCGCCGCGAGTGAGCTGCGTGTCCGTGGGGAGGGCGGTGGGAAGAGGTGCTATCAGGAGGAGATGCCATCCCGCCTGCGGAGACCTGTGCAGGAATTCCCTCTCTGGGCTGCCGGTGTCGGAGCCCGGGACCTTTGTATCTAGGCGGTAGCAGGAGCAGGAGGAGACATCTGACCCTCGTCCAGCCTGGAGCAGGGGCCCTGGCTCGGCAGGATGCCACTGCGTTGCGGGCTGGAGGCTGGCTCTGGCGTGCTCTGAGGTCCGTGTCGCACCACCTGAGGACGTGAGTGGGTTTAATGAAACGCGTGTTCTCCCCAACAGCATTTTGTCGTCAATGTTAGTTTCATATGCCAGGTGACATCTACGTTTTTTAGCATCCCAAGAGTTATATCTCCTTTTCTAAAACAATTGCTGATGAGATTTTAAGGTAAAACGTGGGGTCTGTGGGCTCTTTCTCAGGGAGGAAGCTGGTTTGGCTTTTCTGGAGAGCTTTGTTGCTGGCTGGAGTGCTGTAATTACCCTGCACCAGGTGTGATACAGAAGAGTTTACTCATGCTGCTCTCACCACTGACTCTCTTGTTGTTTGTGGCAAAACAATCTCTGCCTTTGTGTGCCGGTGTTATTAGTCACTGAGCTGTTCCTTGGGAGGATGACGAGGTAGAAGCGTTAGGTGAAATGGTATTTGAAGGCATTTGTTGGGGTGCTTCGTTCCATGTGAGCATCTCATGTTGTTATCAGTCTCTGTGGCTTTTTAGCTTGTTTTTTGAAAATACTTCCTTTACCTCCTCTCTCGTTCTTGAGCAGGTGCCTGGAGGGAACAGGGAAGAAGAACGGGATCTTTTCATGGCTTCTTACAGTGTAATTGTTTTCATGTTTTCCAGGGAGGTCTCCAACAGCTTTGGGAAGCTCTGTTGGGAACATCCCGTTTGGGGTTCTGGGCTTCTCTCCTTTTTGTTGAACCGAACGCCTTTGCAGTCTTAACCTTCTGCTGGTGTCTGCTGTTCCCCTAATTCCTGTGCGTTTCGCTGGTGGTGTCTGAGCGATGCCGCGTGCAACAGAATGAGAAGGACCTGAGGACGGGTGGTCTGTCCGGTCAGTGCAGACCTGGCTTGGGGGGTCCAGGCTCCATCCTCTGCCAGGATGGGGGCTTTTCATAAGGGTGTAGGAATGTCCCTTACTCGCTGGGCGTGCAAACATGGCAACGGCGCAGTCACGTCTAAAAGCTCAGCTAGCATGAGAAGTGGGGCAGAGAGGCTGTACTTGTGCATTGCTGCACAGCGCTGCATCGTGGCCGCGTGGCCTTCGAGCCTCGGCCCGTGTCCGTCCTGGGTGGGACGAGCGCTGGCCGGCCTCACAGGCGCAGGGCGAGGGTGGCAGGGCGTCTCGAGGGCAGTGACAGGGTCCGCACAGACATCGCACAGCCTTCCTTCAGTGTCCAGTGTTCAGCACAGCTGGTTCTCCCCGGCTGTGGGGCAGGATTGGTTCATTTTTGAGGTTCTCTGTTCCCGAGAAGGGTTTTGTTCCTTCCCCGCAGCGCTTTGATGGGTGTCCTGATGCTCCAGCCCGGCTGGCGAGGCCAGGGAGCGCTGCCCCGAGCCAGCCGCCTTGGTGGGGCGGTGAGAGGGGCTGCTGCCCCGTGCAGCACCCTCCGTGGGAAGGCTTCTTGGCTTCGATCCTCTGAGCAAACTCCCTAGCCTTTCCGTGCGGGCTGGCCTCGAGCTGGGAAGGTCTGGAGCTCTCCTCTGCCCCCCTGATCCACCGAGGAGCTGGCTCTGCAGCCGTCCTTCGTAGGCTGCTGCAGGATCTCTGCCTTTCTGTCGCGGCAGGGGGGGATTTTTCAGCCTCTTCCATTTCCTGGCCAGGAGGCTGTGTTCTCCTGATGGCCAGATTTATTTACCTGTCCTCTGTGTCTTATTTCTGCGCTGTCTGTCTCTTAGTTCCACCCCTTTGGTATTTTTCTTTCTGTTTCTCCCTTCCTCTGCTGCTTTTGGAATAAGCTAGAGGATTTTCACTGTTGTAAATGATGATTATGGGAGGGATTTTAAAGCCGGGGCAAGGGCTGGGTTTGAAGATCTGAAGAGGTCTCCTTTAGTCCTCTTCCCAAATACTCACATGGGCTTTTGTCTTTGGATTTCAAAACACTGAGGAGATTTCCCAATGTCTAGCTGAGTCTGCTCGTACCTGCAGCCACTGCTCAAGCGTCTCCTGCGAGGCCGGTGAGGAGCACGAAGGAAGGGCGTAAATACAGCCTGGGAGCAGCCTGGTGCCTACGCTGGCATTACGGCGAGTCTGCCCCGTGGCTTGGAGCGGAGGTACCAGACTAACTGCAGCTAAGCAGAGGCTGAGATTTAGTCAGGACACTGGTATTAACATCCCTGCTTGCAGAAGTGCCCGGGGGGTGGTTTAATGAGCAGAAGCGATCGCTTCCTTGATCTTCTGTTACACCCAGGAGATGCCATCGCACAGCGTTAGCTTCCAGGGCTTCCCTGTGGCACTGGGGTCTGGACCGGGCTTAGGAAGCGCCGTCTTTGATCTGTCTCGTAGCGTGTTGGCGCGGGGTCCCCGGCACGGCTGCCCGTGTGGGGTCCGCGGCATGGCTGCCCTCGCCGGAGGGCTGGCGGCGATTTGGTGCTCAGCTTCTCTTCGTGGGCGAGACAGTGGCCGTGCCCTGCCGGCTGCGGGGACGGGGCGGTGCGGGGTGGTTTGGGTGACATGGGCATGACCTCATGGCGCGTAGGAAGGGGGTGGTTTGCTTCAGCGCTGTGAATCCCAGGGAGGGAGAAAGCGGTAATTTCCTCGTCAGCAGTGGCGAGGTTTGCGGGCAGGACCCGAGCTGGGGGTGTGTGGGAGGAGGGAGAGAGCTGATGCTGAAGTCAGGCTCTTGTGTGCCTTTTCTGTTTACTTCCTGGCTTTTGTTAACTGTTTGCTGGCTGGGCCTCTTCCTCCTCTCTCCATGGAAACTGTAGGTGACAGCCTGCGCCGATGTGAGCGATCCCTCAGTCAGGAGGCCAGGGAAAGGCAGGCCTGCGGGTGCCAAACCCACGGCTCCGGGGGCGCGGGCAGGGGCCGGGCGCAGGGGCTCCAGCTGGCAGGCAGGGCAGCGAGAGGCTCCGCTGGAGCTCGGGCCTGAGCAGTGCCTCATTTCTCTGGTCTGAGACCCTGGGCAGTTGCAGGGGGCTGCTGGGCTGGCGGGTGTTTTGTCGGTGGGGAGGGTGGGGATATCGTCCCTTGCGAATGGGTCGGTTGGGGTGACCAGAAAGGGTTATCGCGGCGGAGCTGGTGTGATTCGGTGTCTGGCTGTGCTGGATGCCGGAGCCCCACAGCGGTGCCCAGCCTGGCTGCGGCTGAACCCAGCTGTGAGCAGCGTCCCTCCGCTCAGGGTCGGGGAAACGGCTCCGTCTCCTTCACCCTCCTCCTGGTGGGGCAGAGGATGGCTCTGTCCCTGCCCTGTGGGGACAGCAGGCAGGGCCTTGCCCTGCTGCCGCCTCCCCAGTGACGGCTGCGGCACACTGCCTGCTGCTGACGCGCTGGCAGCCGGGCTGGGCGCTGTGTGTGGCAGCACTGGCTGTGACGTGGGGCTGCGGGGGCTGCGGCGCTGCGCACCCCATGGCTGGGCAGCGGAGGCTGCGCCCCCAGACGTTCCCTGTTTGGGCAGAGCCTCATCAGTATTCCTGGTGCGCGGCCAAGCCGGCTGGAGCTGGTCTGCAGAGCCTGGCAGCTCCAGCGCAGTTCTGGCACAGCGCTCGGGGTCCTGAATCCACAGATGGGCACCGCCGCCGTCCCGTGGCACTGCGTGGGGCCCTCCCGCTCTGCAGCTCTGGCATCGCGCCGGTCGTGTGGGTCAGGCTGGAGAGCGTGTGCCGAGGGTCCTGGGCGTCTTGCAGCCTGGCCCAAGTGCGGTGGTGTCACTGTGCCCTGTCCTGTCTGTCCCCTGGCAGCGCTGCCTGGGCAGCGGTACTAAGCCTGGTCCCCTGCCCGTGGTCCCACTGCCGGCACGGTCCGCGTGGGGCTGCTGGCCGCGGGCACTCTGCAGCCCCGCCGGCATGTTGGTCCCGGGGCTGGCTGAGGTCTGTCCCATCCTCCTGGTCTGCTGCCGTCATCTGCCTGCTGCCAGGGTGCCGAAAACGTACATCTCCATCCGTGCTGGGAACCTCGTCCCTCCATCCCCAGCTGCCGAGGTGCTCTTGGACGCCGCAGTGCTGGTCCCTTGTCCGCGCTGGACGTGTGACTTGCTGCAGTGGGTCTCCCGGACTTGGGCCTCTCTGCAGAGCGACAGCACCTTCAAACCCAGGTGGGACGGTGAATGCAGCCGTCCCATGCTCCAGGCTGAATGTCCCCTTGCAACAAAACCTTTGCATCTGCAGACAGCTGGAGCAGAAATACCAATGCCAGTTAAGTCTGGAGCATTTGACCAGTCACGGTTCAGACTTCTTTTCTGTTTCGGGGCTCCACCCTGAACTTCACACTGGGGACCAGCCAGCAGTGGAAAGTTCCCTGACTTTCGGACTATCTTCCAGTGCAGCTGTTGTTTAGCCTCTCATGCCTTTTTGGTAATTTAAGCCAGATGTTCATTGCCATAATATTTGTAACGTGCGTGTGACTCATAAAAGTAATGGTGAGAGACTAACTTGCTTCTGTCCCCAGGCACCTGCCCTGGGTCAGGATTGCAAAATCACCATGTCCCTGTTACATCCCAGCTCTCGGAGCTCGTCTGCTTCCGGAGACCCACGCGGCAGAGGGGACTGCAGCAGCAGCCCCTTCCCACCAGGCAGGTGAACTGTGACCTTTCATTTGCGTTAGATATGTACACAGCACCAGTCAAACCCGGTGTAATCATGGAGTGAACTGGGTAAGACAGGACACTTAAAGGTGTGCGGGGCATATTTCAGTCTCTAAACACCAGTGGTTTCCTGGTGTCATTCTCAGAACAGTTCCTCCATCGGTCGCCGTTTCAGCCCTGGTAGCTGAAGAGGCAGCCAGAGCCCACGTGCTGGCGAGATCTGGTGGGCTTTGAGCCCTTCCTTGGGTGCAGGCACCCTGCCTGCAGCCCTCTGCCACCAGAAGTCCTACCTAAGGCTCCGTTTTATTTTATTTCCAATCTCTTTTGTTCTTTCTGTAGGAATAATGCCAAGCGGATCATACCAATGTATGTAGCATATGGAAACCTTTGCTTCTTAACAGGCTAATTAGGTAAAAATATCGTTGTGGTGTTACTGTAGTAAAGACCAGTATCTTTTTGGGATAGATATCGCAGTACGGATGTTATATTTCTCCTCAGTGCTGCTGGAGGCCTCAGCTGAGTATTGTGCCCAGGTTCTGGGCACTACCTTTGAAAAACGGTAGAAGACAAACTGTAGAGAATTGAAGGGAGTGCGTTATAAAAGAATAATAGCTTTAAAGTTACGATCCTCGGAGGGACAGTGAAGAAGACGTCAGCTGAGGGGAACCCTCTGTTTCTCGGTACGTTTCAGGTTGTAGGGAAGAACACAGTCTGTTATCCTTCACAGCTGATAAGGGTATGGCAGAAGTACTTGCCGTTGTATGCAGGCACGGGGATTTGGACACGAGGAAGAATGGGAGCAGCGAGGACGGTGCAGCACTGCAGTGGGCTTGGGCAGGTCATTAGGAGGGGTCAGACAGACGCCTGTCGGGGTGATCCACGCAGGTCTGGTCCCGCCTCGGCAGGGGAGCGGGTGGTACACCATCTCTTGGAGTCCTTCCCAGCAGACGTTTCTGTGATTCAGCGATACCTTAAAGCCCCAAACTTGCCAGAATATTTTAAAAAGATGAGATTCATATAGGAGGTGTACCATCTGGCATTGCTACGGTAAAAGTTAAAGCCAGGATTTTGGGAAGGGATGAATATAGATGGTCCTGCTTCATTACAGGAACAACTTCCAATCCCTGGGAGCGAGGAGCTGTGCAAAGCGCAGTTGGGAAGGAGCTTGCGAGGTTCCTGCTTTGGTTCCCTGCCCAAAGGCTGGTTACCTGTGTCTGAATTACCCCTGACAGACGTCTGTGTGATCGGTTCTGACATCTCCGGTGATGGAGACGCCACGGTCTCTGCCGCCAGCCTCGTCTGGTGTTCGGCGCTCTTTGGAAGACGTTCCCTCGTAATTGCTTTCTGCAGAATTCCTCGCTCCTCGCTGCAGTGCGGCTGCTCCTGGGAGACAGGACACCAGATGATGTGGATGAGGGTCGGATCCAGTCTGGCAGCTCGCGTGTTCTGTGACCTTGGCACAGATGGCAGAGCTGTAGCTTTGGCGGATTGTCAGGCGCCTTCTGCTCGGTTTCAGATATCGGTGCCTGTTGGCTTGGGAGGGAGGGGAGCTGGATGCGTCCCGTCTTCTGCCCCAGAAGCGCTGACATGGTGTGGGGAGGGGGATCTCTGAGCTGATCCTCGCTCGGGGTGTGTTCAGCACCGTGTAGCTGGGAGGGGGTACTGCTGAATTAGAGATTTTACTGTCCGAAAGGTGCAAAGGAGTCGAGGGAAGAGAAGGATCTCCAGCTAAGGGAGGAGGCTGCTGGGTGATAGCTCCGCTTATGCAGCGTGGCGATGGTGGTCTGCGTTATTCACGGGGGTGGTAGGAGGGGAGGCGGATGGTGGAACCTGTGGGCTGAGGGGAGGATGGAGAAGGGAGAGGAAGGGGCTTGGCTGAGGCGTTGGCTGTGCCCTGGGGAGGGGAAGGGCTGAAGCTGGTGGTGCCTCATGGCGAGGTGGGGTTTAGCTGTGTCCTGGGGCTGCGGGTAATGAACGGGGCTGGGTGCATCCACGGACAGCTGGAGAGGAGATGGGGTGTTCAAGAAAATCGTGAGGGCGTTCTGTGAAGGAGGGTGAGAGATCGAAGGGAGGGCGAAGTCTGAAAAGCTGGTGGAATTTCAGAGGAGTCGAGGCAGCGGAGTGAAAGACTCCTGGATAAGGAGGGGGAAAAGGAGGTGCTGATATTAAGATGCTGCCTGGAGAGGCCTTGGGAGGCAGGAGAAGACCTGGGCGGGTTTAGCAGAGCTTTCGAAATGTAAAAATACTTTAAGGGGGGAGTCGAGCATCTTTTTTTTTCTTTTTCTCCCCAGAGGGAGTGCGGCTCATGCTTGTTCTGAGGAGGAGGAAAGCCAGGGAGAGGGAAGATGCGTTAGGAAAAAGCGAGGAGGAGGAGGAGGGTCCTGGGGCGATGCTGGAGCGGGGGAGCGCCGCAGGCAGCCGGGGGGGGGGAGCTGGCGAGGAGGCAGAGGAGTTATTACTGCACTGGGGGACTCTGGAAGAAAGGGCCTGGAAGGGGGGGGAGAGCTTAGCGGCGGCGTGTGTGATCGAGGGCAAAACCCGCTGTGCTCTGGAAGGAGGCAGGAGCGGAGCGCTGGCTGAGACGGTCGCGCTCGCCCGGGGCCCGAGGGCTGCGGGGTGGGTGCTGAGGGGGTGTTCTCGGGGGGTCCCGGGCGCGGCGCGGCCGTTTGTCGTCGTCTGCGGCGCGGACGGGGCCCCGCGACAGCCGCTGACGGTGTTCGCTGTCGAGACGCGGATTGACGGGGGGGGGGGGGAGCGGGCGGCGAGGGGGTGCCCGGGGTGGGAGGGACGGAGTGAGGGGTCAGGGCGCCGGGAGCGCTCATGGGCCCTCGCAGGGAGCGGGGTCGGCTCCCGTACTTCCCGCGGAGGGCCGGGGTGAGCGATGTGCGGCGGGACCGCGGAGCGGGGCGGCGGCAGAGCGGGGGGAGCGATGGGCAGGCGGGCGGCGGCGGCTGCCGGCCTCGGCGGGGAGCAGCCCGGTGCCCGGGAGGGGCGGGGCGGGGCGGGGCGGGGCGGGGCCGCCGGGCCCTCGGGGGGGGCTCCCGGTGCTGCCCCCCGGAGCCGCGCGGGGGCGCCCGGCGGCAGCGGCGAGCGGGAGCGCCGCGCCCCCTGGCGGGCAGTGCGGGCGCCGCGCCGCGCCGGGGGGACCCCGGCCCCGGCCCCGGCCCCGGCCCCGGGACCGCCCTGCCCGGCGCTCCGTGCTGCCCGGGCCGGGCGGCGAGCAGCCCGGCGTGGAGGGTGCGGGGCGGCCGGGCAGCGCCGCCGCTCCGCGGGCGCAGGCGGGCACCGAGGGCGGCCGGGCGGAGACAGGGCCCGGCCCTACCCCGGGGCTGCCGCCGAGCGCCGCGGGGGAGGCGTGAGCGCCGCCCCGGGACGGCTCCGCGGCCGCTGCGCGGGGCCGGGGCCGGGGCCGGGGCCGGGCGAGGGGCAGCACCTGCCCGCCCGGGGCTCGCTGCCGGCGGCGTCGGGGGCGGGCGGCGGCCCGGGGAGGGCGCGGCCGCGCGGGGCGGCCCCGGCCCCGGCCCCATCCCCGGCCCCGGCCCCGTTCCGGGGCGGGCCCAGCCCCGCGCTGGCGGCGCGCCGGAGCGCGGCCCGGGCATGCCGGCGCGGCGTGGGAGCCGGCAGGCAGCGGGCGGCGTGCGGGGTCCCGCTGCGCCGCCTCCCCGGGGCCGGCCGCCCGCGCCGGCAGCGGCCCAGAGCGGCGGGCGGCCCGGGGCCATGGGGCAGCCCCGCCGCTGACGATGGCGGAGGGCTGGCGCTGGAGCGAGGCGGGCCGGGGCCCCCCGCGGCCGAGCCCCCGCCGCGCCGTCAGCGTCTGCGAGTCCCTGGACCTGCAGGGCGTCCCCGCCGTCCAGGCCGCCCTCAAGGCCGCCCAGCAGCAGCGGCGGCGGCCCAAGAGCTTCTGCGCGGCGGGGAACGGGCTGGCGGCCGCGGCCCTGCTGCCCCCGCCGCCCCCCGCCAGGGCCCGCGGCAGCCTGCTGGGCTTCTTCAGGCTGCGCTCGCCCCGCAAGCGGGGCCCGGCGGGCGAGGGCGAGGGCGAGGGCGAGGGCGCGGCGGCCCTGCTCGACGGGGCCGACGGGGCGCAGCGCCCGCGCCCCAGCAGCATGACTTTCCTGCCCTCGGCCCGGCAGCCGCACCCCGCCGAGAGCCCCGGCTTCCTGCGGGGGGGCTCCCTGTGGGGCAGCCGCCGCTGGAACCTCTTCGGGGGCAGCGGCCGGAGCAGCCCCGGCCCCAGGAGGAACTTCAGCTCCCTGCGCAAAAGCTTCAGCTTCCGCCTGCGCCGGGGCCACGAGCTGCGGCGGTCGGAGTCGGGGGGGCTCCTGCGCCCCGCGCGTCTCCGCACCAAGAGCGAGGGCGACGCCAGCTCCCTGCACACCTGCCCCAGCAAGCGGGATCTGCTCTACCCGGAGCTGGCCAGGGTCGGGGGCAGGCTGCACGCCGAGCCCGGGCAGGCGGGGGGACTCTGGAGACTCCTCACGAGCCGCTTCCGACGGCGAGAGCGCGGCAGCACCAGCAGCGCGTGCCCCAAGGACCCCCACGGCAGTGCCGAGCCCGTCTTTCTGGGCAGCGGTCCGCTGCGAGCGCTGGGTAAGTGAGCGCGGGAGCGGTGCTGGCCTGGCGAGAGCTCCCCTGCGCCTGCGGGTTCTGCAGGGATGGGTGGCCATGGCCTGTCCCAGCCGAGGTCCTGGGCTGGGCAGGGGCACCCGATTGCGTCCTGGAGCTCTGCGCTCAGGAAAGCTCGGCTGTAGCCAGGTGGTGCGAGCGTTCACGGGGCTGTTTCGCACTGCAGCGCCCGGTGGCCGTGGGCGCCGCCATCGACGTCGGTGCTGAAGGAGCCGCAGCGTGGCTAGCTGGGAGGAGATGCTCCAGGGGTCCGGGTTCCCTTGCCGGCCAGACACCTGGGAGCCGAGCGAGCGTGTGTATCCCGCATCCTTCTTGCCCCAGTGGTGTCCCAGCCAAGGGCAGGGAGAGCTGAGCCTTACGCAGCAGCATCAGGGGAGCAGAGGGAACTGAAGCTCCATGGGAGGGGGATAGGGGTCCTGTTAGTGGGCTCCCGAGCAAGCGCTGAACTATTTGGGAGATTGCCAGAGCAGAGGGGTGGAGCAGCATGAGGGGCTTGGGGAGCAGAGAAACATGCCTGCACCTCCTTCTTGTAAGCGGCTCCCTGATGCTAGGCTCTATCTGGGCGATGCTCTGCCGGGGTCTTCCCTGGCGCCGAGCGGAGGCCATGTGTTGGGGACCACGGCGCCGCTCGCCAGGTGCCGGGCAGCCTGCGGAGAGCGGTGGTGGCATCCTGAAGGACGTGGCAGAGGGACAGAGAGCAGGACCGGCTGGGGAGGGGGAACAGGACCCCCGTGGGACTAGCACGCGATGGGGACTGGTGGCGAAGCAGCCGTTAGGTGTTCGACTAGCTGGTGTTTGGCCTCGCTGCCGCGCGCTCTTCTCCTGTACCGGGGTTGCCCAGGTGTGCGGGGCTTCTGCGGGCACCAGGCTGCCGGTGCCTCTGTGCCCCATCCCGTTCCCTGGCCCTGCAGTGTGCCCGGCCCGGCCCTGCAGAAGCGAACGGGCCGGTGAGCCCCGCTGCCTGGCAGGGGCTGGGAGGGGAGAACAGCATCCACAGGCTTTTTAAGGCGTTGAACGCTGGCCTGTGCGCACAGAGCTGGGGGCTGGGCTGGGCCGGGACCTGCCGCTCTCTGGGAGCGAGAGGCTTTCTGGCGCCTGCAAGCCTCTCCGGGTTTCCATTGCTCTGCTCTGGAGTCCAGGCATTGTGGAGGCAGTTCCCTGGCTTGGCTCACGTGCCAGAGGGGCGGATTGGGGCTGGCGGGCTCCCCGAGGAATCCACGCGCTCCCAAGGCAGCAGCTGCCCAGAGGAGCTTTGTGCCCAGGATGCTTTCCAGGAGGGCTGGGCTCCAGGGACCAGTGCAGGAGCAGCACTGCTGGCAGCCTGACCTTCGCTGCCACGCAGGTGCTGCGCAGGGAGCTCAAGGAGCTTGTTCCCGCTGGTCCCCCTTGTCCCTGGGGCTCGCTGTGCCTTCCCGGGAACGGTCCGGGAGGCTCTGCAGGCTCCGGGTGGGTGGCTGAGGCTGCCTTTGTGCGCTGTGGGGTGAAGGGACGGGATACTGCTGGTGCGCTCCTCCCGGGGGGCCGTGCCGCTGGCAGGGGTGCCCGGGGCGGGGTGCCGGCTGGGTGGCGGGAGGTTCCCAGGCGAGGGGAGGCTGCGCTCATGGCTGGGGAATGTGGGTGTATCCGGGCAGGGAGGGCCGGGTCCTGCCCGTGCAGCGGGGGGCCTGTTCCTGCTTGCCGGCGGCTTCCAGCAGGAGCTGCGCCAGCAGCAGCCAGCCCGGCGGCCGCATTCCCAGGGGAGCAGCTGAGGTTGAGCGCTTGTGTTGGTGTCCTCACCCCTCACCTGGCTGCTCTGCTGGGGCGGGCCGGGGCTCCCTTTGGGTCCATCCGCTGGAGAGCCGTCTGAGGCTTCGCTGGGGAGCGCCAGGGAGGGCTTGGAGCCCTCTCCTGCAGTGACCAGCCAGCTAATGCGAGACCGCTGTTTGTCAGGGTGGTTAGCGCTTGCCACCGTGGCTCATAGCGGAGGCGCAAGCTTGGGGATGACCTTTCTAGACTGCCTCTGGGACTGTGGCCCATTGCAGCAGAGCAAGCCCTGCTTGCTGGAGCTGCAAAGTTCACCCTTTGGTTTGGTCTCAGAACACCATTTTTGCCATTATCCACTTGGTTGTACCCAGTCGAGCTATGTCCTCTTGGGATCAACAAGATGCGAAGAAGCAGCGGTGAAGGCTGCAGACCAAAGCTGCTGTTGCTTGTCCTGTCTTCTGTGTCCTGTCTCCCCGTTGTCTCTCCACTCAGCACGTTGGTCTGTGGGCTCTGGCTGACTCCGGTGGGAGCTGTGAGCCTCTAAGCCAGGACACCCGTAGGTCGGGTGTGCACAACCTTAGTACTGCTCCAGCGTGGACTTGCTGGATGCAGCAGCTCAGGGGATCTCTGCCCCGTTCCTCTTTCAGGCTTGCAGGCCAATAGTCTTTCTAACAGCCTCTCGACATTTCAGAAACTTTGATGCTTTGCGCTAGCGCTGCCCACCTTAGCCCTAGGAAAGCTGCTGATACAGTCCCAACACGCCCTCCCGAGGGGGTGCAGCTGCACTTGCGGTTATCAGCTCTTTGGAAAAGCTGGATATATGAGTCCAGGCAGAGATCCAAGCCAACGCTGCTACCCTGTTTCCAGTACCTAGAGTATTTTGTTTATAGCAAACTGAGATATCCATCCAGCGCTGCACTCTGCCATGTAGACGTACCCAAGGGCCAAAAAGCCTGGCCCACCGGAGAGTCAGGAGGACGGTCTCAGTGCTGCTCCCCCAGCCGGGCTGAGAGCTCCTTTGGACTGCGCGGGTAACGTTCGCTCCCTGCTGATGGCGGGGTTCAGCCTGGACCAAGGACAGGGAGGGGTGATCAGGGGAATGCAGAGTTTGTTGCCCGAAAAAGACTTAAGGAGCTGGTCTTTGCGTAGCAGGATGAAGGCTGACGGGGCTGTGGTTTTCTGTGAATGCACCAAGAGAGGGCAAGAGCCCTTGGAGCTGGAGAACAAAGTCAACACGGAGTCCAGCCAGCTTGGACTGGCCACAAAGAATTGTGGCCAGCGGTTCAGAGGAGCGTTTCTAGGTATCGAGGTATCGGCTAGTGCAGTTCCGAAGAAGCCCTCTGATAGGCACAGGCTTGGAAAAACTGGACTGGTTTGGGGTTGGAGTTTTCCTCGTGCAGGGAGGGATCATATGATGGGTGCAGCATCTCTGACAGTGGGATCGGGACTCCACAGCTCAGGAAGTGTTTCTCACAGTCATATTCCCCTCTCCCAGAAAGATGCCCTGCTTTTTAAAGTGCTTGAAGGTTTAAGGTAATTCCCTTTTACTCTCCTGTTTGGTGTGTGGCCACACAGAGGACTAACGTGTAGGGCATGTGTGAGAGAAGACTACTGGGAGAAGAGGGGGGTGTTTTTACATTAGTAAGGTGAAGTTTGCATAGTGAATTGAGGAGATAATGATATGTATCATCTCTTGTTGGTACCTGCCTCAGCTTAGCTGGGAGTGTTGGTGAGGAGCAGAGATGGCATGATGGGTTTAGAGACCGTGGCTTGGATGCTGAATCCAGTCTGGTGTCCACACTTCAGAAAAACTTAAGAAGTCTGGAAGGTATCAAGGAAGGAGCTCTTGGGACACCGATCTGAAAGGGCTGGTTCTGAGGATGAGATCGGAGGAGATGTGTGCAGTAGGTGCAGCGGTGTTCTGATTACGGTCTGCAGGCATCCCTAGGAAGAGGGAACTTCAAAAAGCAGTGCCTTTTTAATCTTCTGCCTTTGGTTGTGGGGTTAAACACCTAGAGCTGAGGTCAGGCAGATTTGGCACAGGTTTTCACGGGCGAAGTAGGTCCCCACAGAGCACTCGTCTTGGGGAAGCGGTGGGTTATCTGTCCCTCCATGTCACTAGCTCTGCCGGGTTGTCCCTTTCAGTAGACCCTTTCTAGCTGTCAGAGCAGAGACAATTTGCTGTGGTTTTTTGGTCTGCCTGTATTCGGACGTGGACTGGGAAGCAGTGGGTGCCGAGAGGCTTAAAACGTGTGGCTCTTCTGAAGTCTGTGCACTGCGCAGCACCTGTGGTGCGGCGGCGTCAGCTGCTGCCGCGTGCGGCGTAGCTCAGGAGCAAGGGTAGCAGTTCGGGATCGCGCCCTTTTTTCCCTGAGATGCACGACATCCTCTCCTTTCACTGCTGCAAAGTATTTAAAGCTCTGGTGAGGTAATCCTTGCTAAGATCGTGTCCTACACAGGGTATCTGCGTCGGCTAAGCTCTCTGACGGGAACGCTAGCCTTGCCCGTGTCGGTCCTTGACCTGGAGAAATCTCTCTTCCCGCCAGCATTGCCGGGGTTGAGTCTTTATCAAGCCTGGCCTGGAAGAGGTGGCTCTGCCCAGGCGCATCGCACTCTGGAGCCCTTTTATCTGCGTGTGCGGGCAGATGGGTACTTTGGAACGTGGTTTGTGTGGGCACTGCTGTGTTTGCTCAGCCTCTGACCTGGTTTCAAGGCCGGGTTTAGCGTCCAGGGTTTCAGTGTCCAAGTTAGTTCCACAGTGGCTTGGATAATAAGTTGGTTAATTATTAGTTGCTGTGTGTAGAGACCAAATGTGTCTGGCACTAGCGCTTCTGAAGCACAAGGTAGATGAACCTGCCGCGCTTCATCCTACGACGGGAGCAGCCTGGGTGAGGAGTCAGTGTTGCCCGGCCAGCCCCTTCCTCCTCCCGGCTTTGCAGCAGCAAGTGGGTGCAAGCAGCAGCGGGTCCGTAGGACGTTTGGCTGCGCTAAGGCTCTCGGTGTGCAAGCGGTGCCGTGAGTCCACTGTTTCTGCTTTTGAGGTCAGGTGCGCCTGGGGAAGGTATTCGGCCGCAGCCCTGGCAGTCTGGTCTCTTCTGTGTTGTTAAATAACAAAGAGAAGAGGGAGGAAGAGTGACTGGGTGTGTTTTAAGGTGAAATACCAAATGATACAGCTAGTCCAGCAGTGAAGCTAATCAAGTAAATCGCTACTCCCCGATGCCTACATGAACCCTGGTGACGAGGGAGATGACAGTTCATTAAGGTGTTACCCAGCTGGAGGCAATCTCTGCTGAACAAGCTCCTACCGAGGCTCTGGCACTGCGAGGAAGGTGCTAATGCTGACCTGCCCGCCTGGTTTTCGGTTAGTGCGTTAGATCAGGTCAGGTCGCTGGTGGCGTGCTGGGTGCTTCCACGTGGTCGCTGTTTCTCCCCAGGAGAAGACGGGGATCTCCTGCCTCTTCCAGGGGGGAGCAGTGCCCAGGCGGCTGGCGTCAGCCCCTGCAGCTCCCGCTGCTCGGCAGCCGGCTGGGCGGCAGAAGCACTGCGCGTGGGGAGGGTCTGGCAGACGGTGTCATCGGAGGGGGGACTCCCACAGCCAAAACAACCTCTTGCAGCTATGGACTTGGACCTTCCTTACGCTGATTTGGGTCTGTCGCAGCCACTCAAGACAGAGTGTATAATGTTATACTAACAGATTTTATGCCGATGAAGTGCAGGAAATGGCCATATGCTGCATTTTAGTAGCAAACGATCAACACTTGGGATGGACAAATCTGACATCAGCGAGTTGTGTCAGCGTTTTTCGGCAGTCAGGTACTTGGCCTATGGCTGTTTTGGGTGGTTGAGAAACTGCTCTTGAGGTGCTTTCTGGCAGCTCTGTGGGTGTCATCCGTGCCCGCCCGCACACGGCTGCTGCGCTCGCTTCTGCAAGAACCTGCTGGTAGAGGAGGAAAATGAGTGCAAGAGAACGGCGTGGGGGGCTCTGTGCTGGGGAATTACCTGAAACCAAGCGATGGAGCCGTCCCTGCGAGCACGGGTGCAGATGGCTGCAGGACACAGGGGCGTCGGGTGACGCGAGAGCTGACCGACGAGGCGTCTTTGGGCCTGCGAATGGGCGCAGCAGGACTAGGTGTGGGTCACCCAGATGTCAGCCTGGCGTGCACAGGTTGTGTGTCCCCGTGCGTGGTGAGAGAAGGGTGATTGGTGTGCCCTGGGGTGTAAAAAGGACTGAGAGCCAGTTACAGTGACAGATTTGAAAGACTCGGTTGTGGCACGGCCCCCAGCCTGACGTGTGAAGTGGGTTGTGCTCCAGATCCTCATGCCTTCATGGACTAGCTGATGGTCTTGATGGTCTTGAGTACCTTGCCTAGGTGGTAGGTGGGAACGGTGTAAGTCAAGGCTTCGTGCTTAGTAATGGCAGTTCTTCAGGTGCTGCAGGAACTGCTGCATCTTCTGGACTCTGCTCTTTGGGGCACTTGGGGCAGGAGGAGATGCATGCTACAAGCTGCTGGTTGATGCAGCTGAAGGCATTTATTTTTCCTCCTTTTGACAACCAGAGGCAAGCTTCTCCCCTTGGTCTGCAGGGAGTGCTAGAAGTGTATGTGTGGGAATGCTTCTTTATTAACTGAGTAACTTGGGGAAGCTGACACTAATGCCTCCTGGTTTTGAGGAGTTTCAGCTTTTGCGCACCACAGAATCACAGAATCACTAAGGTTGGAAAAGACCTGTAAGATCATCAAGTCCAACCTTAAAAAAAAAAAAAAACAAAAAACCCACAAAAAACAAACCACAACACACCAAATACCAACCCACCCAACACCACACAGCACCATGCCCATCAAGCCACCACCGTTAAAGAAAGCCCCCAAACACTCTGGACGAAGCTTGTCTGAAGCCAGACCTGAAGCCTGGCCGGTTGGTGCCAGCAGTCAGGCGTGCGGGGGAGCTTGGTCCAAGCGCTCTTCCTGAGTAGCCGCTGTTCTTCTGCGCCGGACTGACTCATTGCGGAGTGAGCTGGGTGTTTTGGGAAGTGGCTTTGGAGGGCGTGCTGCAGGACACCGTGACGCTCCTTCTGTGCTCTTGCAGAAGCTGGGAAGCTTCCCGGGCATGCCGCGAGGTGCAGGCAGAAGACGTGTGTCTACCCCGGCGTGCAGACACGCGCGGCCTCCTTGCCTCACATCTCTGCTTGGCCCAGGCGCTGTCTTGCTTCATCCCTAATCCTTTCGGCAGAAAACGCCTCAGGCAGCTCCACCCATTCAGCTATTGGGGAAGGGCAGAGCGAGTGGGTCGGTGCGAGGAGTGGGGCTCCGCATGGGCAGTTTAAAGTCAGGGTGGGATGTCTTCCTGAACAAGAGGCGCCTTTGCTCATGTAGGAGTTCATTAGTGGAAGGGTTTGTGTGTACGGGTACGGGCTGGGATGGCAAGTGGACATGAGGGTCTTCTCATCCTGACACCTGGGACCCTGGCTCTGGAGGGGGCCGCAGAGGGAACCGGCCCTTCCAAGGTCTGTGTTTCAGTAACTTCCCAGGTGACTGTGAAGGAATCCCGTGGCTGTCTTCAGTTCAGGGCCACCTCCACCTTAGCCTCTGTTCCTTTGGTCACGTAGTCTGTAAGCACTTGCTTTTACCCTCCTGGGTGCTGGCATAAGAGTGGGTTCATCCCTCCCTCTGTGAACACTTACACTGGGGGTATCTCGACCCCGAAACGCTGCAGGTAGAGCTCCTTACCATTACAGCGGGCTCTCCTGCAAGGAAGGAGCTGGGCAGTCGGGCAGGGTCAGTCGCTGGAGCCACGTGGGACCTTCCAGTACAGCCGTCTGCCTTCCTCCTGTTGCGGGTGAGATGCTTTACAGAGCGACGTGTGCAGTGGACGTGTCCTCTTCCGCTAAACAGGAGGGACTGGAGGAGGACAGCAGGGAGGGTAGAAGGTGCACAACGCCTTCTGCACGTGGAGCAATCCGACAGCTGGGACTCCGCAGTGTGGAAAAGAGGGGTTGCGGTGAAAGGCGGGGTTGTGCTGGTCAGGCTGGCTGGGGATGTTAGCTCACTGCCTCTGGTACAGGAGCTGGGGGCATCCCATGAAGTCAAGCCTAAAACAGAAGAAAGTGGGTTTTCAAGGAATGGGTATTTATACTGCTGAAACTCCTTGCTAAAGAATAACGTGGAAGTGAAATTTTAAATGGTTTTAAAAGAAAAACTACTTTTAACAGAAAAACTACTCAAAGCAGAGGTTTCTGAGGTTTGCTAAATAGACAAACCACAGGAGATCCCTGAGCTGGAGAACAGCCCCAAACACATGTAGGATCAGTATCGTGTAGTCTCACCATGTTCCTACTCTTCCTGGGTTCCCAGATGCCAACTGGTGCTGGAGATGGCGTGCTGGGCTGGGCAGACCCTCGGTCCGAATCCAGGTGGCCGTTCTCCGGTAACGATGTTGGGCGGCCTCCTGCCTCTCCCTCCTGCCCTCAGCAGAAGCTGCTGCTGGGGCAAAGCAGCCCCCAGCACCCCCGGGGAGGGGAAGCGGCCCCTCGGCAGGGGCAGGAGGACACCCGGTGATGGCAGAGCAGGGATCTGGTGCTGCGCAGCCGCTCTGTCCAGCCGCAGTCGCGAGTGGATTTCCCAGCAGTAGTGGCGTGAGCTGCGGGTGGCTGCCCACCTCCCGGTGCCGGGCAGCGCCCGCCACGAGCCCTGTCCTGCGCTCGGGCGAGCCCTGCTCCCTGCCCCAGAGGAGGGGCAGTCCCGTCCCCCGCCTGCACCCGAAGAGCAGCCGCGGTCTGGGGGCGGTGAGCTGGACCGGACGGGAAGGGTCTCCCCCCGCCTAGCCTGGTGTTGAAGCCAGACTGCAGTGTGCAAGCTCCTGGGTGACGGCTGCTGCATCTGGGGCACAGCGCAGCTTAGAGAGGTCCAGTGCGGGTGAGTGAGTGGGTGCTCGGCGCGTCCTCCCCGCTGCTGCACGGGGCAGGCGTGAGCGGAGGCAGTGAGAGCTGTCACCGCCGGTGCTCCCATCCCACTCCTTCGTGCCAGTGGGGCTGTCACTTGGGCGCGGGGATTTGCGGCGGCAGGAGCTCCGAGAGAGGTGCCAGCGCCCTGGCGTGCGCTGCTGAGCAGAGACAGCGCGGATGCAGCCGGTGTGCCGGGCTGCTCCGGGACCTGTGGGCTGACGGTGCCGTGCACGGGCTGGGACATGCCAGGTGGGTCACCAGGGCTGGCTGGTGGCCTGGGCTAAAATTCAGACTTGGCACACGTTGGGCACTGATTGACAAGCAGAGGTGCCCAGGTTGTACGTTGGTGTTTTGGGTTCAGCGTGCTGATGATAGTTAATAATTTAGTGTGTACGGCTGAATGTAGCTAAATTGGCATTGCGTCGCAGTTATTTATTTGTGTTAAGATTTTCTCAGAGACCTTCGCAGTGAGTCAAAAATCAAACTGTTGCTAACGAACTCTGTTAGAACAGTTAGCAAAGGAGGCAACTAGCAAAAATCTGGACAGTTTCTCTATCCTGAGCATCTGAGACAGAAGCAGAGCAGAGCAGAGCCTGCCCTCTCCAGGTCTCTCTCTGCCTCTCTTTTCTTTCTTAAGGCCGAGTCGGCGAGCGCATTTGACTTGTGCTCCATTCAGAACCCCTTGAAAAACCTGCTTGGTTTTTGCCAGTTTTTCATAGTTCAAGAACAAGGTACATATAGCGAAACAGTGCAAGTACGCTGCTTCGTCTAATGTGGAGGGAGGGAATGCCAGTAAAGGAGAAAGTACCGATGGTGCTTTACCCGTCGCGTTTAACTCACAAAGGGACGAAGCGGAGCAGAAGTTATAGGTGGAGGTGACAGCTTTTTTTAGACCAAGTAATGCAGTTGGAAATACAGGTGTCCTGTTACCTTTTTGAAAGGGCTCAAGAACTTATAATTTTCCTCCTTATGAGTCATTTTAGGAAAAATTTTACCTCTGCCTAAAAAAAGACAGGATAGGTGAAAGACAGAGACCATGAAGAAACGATTCCTCTTAAGAACCTTCACGATTGTTATAAATAACCTTGTCTTACTGCATCAGACTGGTGTTTTATTTGTCTGTAGCTTCTGAAAAAGAAGTGTTAATAAATTAGTATGACTGGTAAACTCTAGGCATGCGCACCGTATTCTTACCTTTTTTTGACACGATGGAAAAATGCGCTGTGGCCTGCGGTTGCCGGTGGCTGCACAAGTGCCATGAAAAAGGCACGGTGGCGGATCATCTTTCTGTCCCCTCGTGCACGCAGAGCAGCGGTGGACCAGTGTGTGGACGTGCGGGCACGGAAGGAGGGCCCCTGCAAGCCCTCCGGCCACCAGCAGCAGGAGCAGACTCTTCCCCACGCAGCTTTGGGCTGCCATCTCCCACCGACTGCCCAGGTGAGGCAGGGAGAGATGAGACAAGGCGTTAGCCTGGAGGTAGAGCGAGGGTTGCAGCCGTTGTGTGTCCAACCTTCCCTTGGTTGGGAACTCCCTTGGGAGCTGGGAGGGCAGCAACATAAACTGGAGTGAAGATAGTCGTTGACAGGCTTCTGGCAGGGCCGGAGAGCCTGGCATTGCCCTCTGATCCTGCCTGGGTCTGGTGGCATCTCCTGCAGCGCCCTGGTTTCAGCCTGCGGTGCGTGGCACAGCCCCAGATGAAACACCTACTCAGCAGAGAGCTGCAGCCGCCAGCTTGCCCAGCCGGTTTGGGCAGTGCCGGTGCCGACGCCGAGAGCTGGGACTCGCACCGCGAGTGCGGTAGCGGGGTCGGGGCTGCCGGGAGCAGCGGCAGGCAGGGAGGAGCCGCCGGGGCGGGGAAGGGCAGCTCGCGGCTCCTGTGCCAGCGGCCGCTGCGGGGACAGGGCAGCGGGGCAGGTCTAGAGCCATCCTCCCCTTTGGCTTGGCATCCTGCTGTGGCCTCGGGTGACGTCTGAGCAGCGGTAGCACCCAGGCTGTCGTGTTTAATTGCCACCCGCGGTTGGGTCTCGCGGATTCGCCTCTTCCCTTTTTGAACCGAACTAAGATTTCCATTTCTGCAATAGTCCGTGGCAGCGAATTCGGAAGTTTATTACAGGTTCTTGAAGAAGCAGTGCTCCCACAGGTTTCAGTCTCCCAAAATCCTTTGTTGGTTTTACACTATTAACGTACAGCAAGTGCTGCTCTTTTGTTTTGGCCCCCTGACCCGTAGCCATCTGGCTTTGGGTGGAGGATTTACTTCCCCATCCAAGGCAAATGAAGGACTCCAGTTTTGTTAGGAGTGGCTGCTGGTTACTTCTGATATTCAAGGTGTTCTCCAGGCTCTCGCTCCTCTTCCGGTGAGTCTGGTTTTATTTGGGAAGTCTGTTGTTCGACCAGCTCCCGGAGAATGTTTGGATGTAAATGAAGTGTTTGTGATTTCTGTGGCAGGAGAGAGGGTGTTCCCTGTGCCGCTCAAAGCCGTCCCTGATTGTTACAACCTTCCTAAGCCTATTACAACGTTCTGCAAATTACATAACGTACACATAATTAATTGTGTTCCCTTTCAATCACGAACATAGATTATAGCGTGCCTTCAGCTCTTTATCTGCACTGCATACAACACGCTGGTATTGTAGCCTGACTGCAGTGCTCAGGGCACTGCTTTCACCGTTACGTGCCCTCGGTTCGGGGGTCCTTTACAGCACGTGCCCCCCGAAAAGGCGTCTAGTCTCTGGTGCTTCCCTTGTCCCACGTGCCTCGAGGAAGGGGATGTGGTAGGGCTTTCTGTGCTCCCGCAGGGAAGGAGGGAGGGTCCCTGGGAGGGTACATGGGCTCTGTGCTGCCTTCCTGCCCTCAGCTCGGCTGCTCCTTCCCGCCCGGAGCTCTGGCTGCAGCGCCTCCCAGGCACGGGCGGCGTCGGGACCTCGTGCGGCTTCGTGTCTCTAGACAAGGTGGGAGGGAGGGAGGAGACATACATCTCCTGCCTGGAGGGAGCAGGGAGAGCGTGGCAGGATCCTTTTAGGATTTTGAGGGAGATGAGGGTGACCTGATGATTTCTCCTCTCTGTTCTGCAGATTCGTTTGTGAACAGCCAGGAATGGACCCTGAGTCGCTCGGTGCCTGAGCTGAAGGTGGTGAGTACTCGCAACCCGTGCCTCAGTTACCCCAGTTCTTTGATGCTTCTCCAAATCCCCAGGAAAAACACGTGTTTTAACGTGGCCGAGTGGAAATGCACAGAGGCTTCAGCCTCGTGGGGGGGAGAGAGGAGCTGGTGCTGCCGTCGTGCTCGGGGAAAGCAAGAGCTTCTCAGTGGCTCACACTTGTAAGGGAGAGGGTGTTGATGTGGGAGAGCACTTGGATGTGAACATTGAAAGGTGATATTTGAGCACCTCACCCTTCCTGCTGGCTATAGCAGAGTCATAATTCCTGACCGGGTACCGCTGCATGGGCTAGACCTTCTGGCATAGCAGAAGCAGGAGCAGGTCCTGAGCGGCGGTTCGGGCATCCATCCATGGTCGTCACCCTCAGAGCAGCTGTCCAAGCGTGGGAGTTACCCGCGTGGGAGGTGTCACCTCTCCGTTTGAGCTCTGTGCGGGTGCTTCCCTTGCCTTTACTGGCCACCTCCCAGACGCGACTGCCCCGTGGTGTCCCTGCTGTGGAGGGATGCTGGTGGGATGAAACCGTCACCTCTGGTGCTTTGTTCTGCCAAACAGAGGGGATGACGCTCCTCCAGTTTGTCAGCGCAGGGCGGGTTTCCCAGGGTACGCCGTTATCGGGCTTCATCGCCTACTTGCGGGATACGGTCTCTGGTAGGGGGGCTGCCCCAACACAGCCCCCATCATGCGGGACAAGGTCATGAGGGAGGGGGCCTGGTCTCGGGGTGCGGCACTGTTTCCCATGGCCTGCCATTGCCGATGGCTGCACGCTGGCTTTTGCCGGGGCCGTCTGAGAGCTGGCGCAGGTCAGCAGTGCAGGAGGACACGGAGGTGTTCTGCTCGAGCTGAGCTGGCTGGCGAGCACGAGGGGCAGAGGCCGTGCCTGGGGCGAGGGACAAAGCAGGACCTCCTTGCTGGTGGTGATGAGCTCGTGGGTTGGTTCGGGCATTCATGGACAGGCACCCTCGGCAGCGATGCTGTGAGCGCTGGGGTGGCGCTGGAAGAGACGTCGGGGCGGGCAGGATGGCGCAGTCGCTTGCAAGTGTCTGTCTGTCTGTTCTGAGGGACCTCGGCAATCTGTTCCACCACTCCGCTCTTCTCGCGCTCTCCATGGCAGCACTTAACTGCCTTTGAAGACTGTTGGCATGCCTCCCTTCAGCCCTTTCAAGATTAATTTTTTTTTATCTTAATCTGAGAAACAAGAAGCCTTTTTGCAAAACATGCCAGCACCATGCTGCCACATTTTTCTTATCTGCAGTTAAGTAAAAATCAAACCAAACTTTCAATATTCGTTTGTTAGTTTGGCTTGTAAAATGTCTGTCTGTTCAAAAATGTTCTTGCAGTTATTCTGTCTATTGCCTTCTGACATTTTAACGTTCTGCAGGCTACAAAACAGTGCTGCAAGCTAAACAAACCTAAAGCTTTTAGTTCTTTCTCCATTAGCACAATCCTTTTCCCATGTTTTCCATAACCTCTGGGGATCTCTGTTGCTCTGGGGTTTCATCCGGCCGATGCAGCTCTTTCTAACAGCCTGGAGGCTCTGATCAGAGTCCTGGTTCAGTGCCGGCCTTGCTGGGCCGAAGCCCCTTCCATCGTGCCTCTGGGGTTGGGCTGCAGCAGCCGACTGTGGCGGGGCACCCTGTGCTTGGGCGGGCGGACCTCTGGGCGGTGGGGTGGTTGTCCAGGATTTCTTCTTTCTGCGGCTGCGAAGGGAAGGACGTCGCGTAGCGGCAGAGCTGCTCCTGCCTGGATCTGGGATGGTGGTCAGCCAGTGGGGACGAGGAGAGCCGGGCAGGTCCTGAGCTTTTGGGCGGGTGTCTAAGGGGTCCGTTCCGCACCGCGCTGCTCCGGCCCTGGCTGCCCGGTGGGTGCACCAGCTCTATGACGCCTCTTCCTCACCTCCCGTCTTGCTCACCCCAGCAGCGCGGCCGTCCCCCTCCGTCGCAGGGCCCAGCTCTTCTCCCCCGGTCCCTGCAGGCCGATTGGTCTTTGAGTGAGCGTCCCGAGTTACCAGCAGGTTACGGTGATATGGAAGGGGTCCCCATGTGGCGCCCATCCCGGAGCCCGTACAGGAATCACTAAATGTCTGGGACTTGGCAAGAAATGTTCCCAGGCTTTGCTCCCTTCCAGTTTTCAAGCAACTCTCCCCTCGACCCCCACCTCAGCCTCACCGGCCCCATCCTCAGAGGCATGGCTCGACGCAGGGAGGTGCTCCAGGTGGAGCAAGGTCTTGCCTGCGCAGCTGGCACGAGGCTCGGCAGCGATCTCAGCAGTGCCGCGGCAGTGGCTCCCGCGGCAGAGCCACCCAGACCTCGGTCCTGCCTGTGTGATGCTTCACCGAGCGCACCCCGGTGAAAAATGTGTCTGAAACCAAAAGACATCCTAGTGCAGGGCAAACGCAGGGTCTTTTGATAAATGGCAGAGCGCAGTGTTTATCGTGGGAGAGGCCTGCACGAAGCACCCACCCTGTCTCTGATCTGCCAGTCCTTGTCCCCGGGGGAGACCTACGCTGAGCCTGTGAACCGAGATTCATAATTCTGTGAGTATGAAAAACCACAGACTCGTTGGGGGCTTCTGTTTCATGGCACATAAAGCGTTCGCTGCAGCCCACATCCCTCCTTCTGCGGGAATGAACCCTTTCCTTTACCTCTCCTGCAGGAGGTAAGGCTCTTACCGCTTTCTTCCCTGCTCGTGTTCCCATTTGGACCACAAGTGGTCAGTGTACTTCCTCTCAGGTTTTTTAATAGCTTGATGTGCTTAAGTTACGTTCAGCACTTTTTCCCACCTCAGTTTTATCCTGAAGCTTCCTCCATCTGCTGCAGGTTGAGAGGAGCCTGTGTGCGAGAGAAGGCAGCGGTTCCTGCAGACGGGCACGAATGGTGCCTGCTGGCGGGGACGCGTCCCCCAGACCCCGTACTGGGCCATATCAGCCCTTTGCTGGCCAGCGCGGAGCCAGGCTGCATTCCCTCCTTCTCCCAACATGTCCTGATACAGAGGTTTCCATGGTGCCTACGCAGCACGTTTTTCTTCGGTTTGCTGCCTCGGAGGGGTTATGTTCCTCAAGACTGGCAGTTCTGTTTGAGCTTGCTTATAACACCAGATGAGGGAAAGACAAAGCAGAAGTGTGTTTCAGCAAGACGTAGGTCAGGATTTTGGTTCTAAGCAAACAAAGCGTAAATGCAGACTCCATCCTGGTTTTAGAGAGCTAAATATTGTTGGAGTGTTTAATCTCTGATGTTGCGTGGAGACGTAGCTGCCAGCCGGCCTCGGGGATCCACTCTGTTCTGCAGAGGTTTCCGCAGGGACTGGAGCTGCGGCCAGTCTGGGCACAGAGCTGAGACCCCGAGCTGCCCGCTCTGCGCGGTGCTCTCCACAGTTTCTTCTCTCTTCTCCACCTCTTTATATCCCAGACTGCTCACGCTGCCATCGAAGTGCGGCAGCGGCAGGGAGGGCTCAGCTGGAGGAAGGGGTTTTACCTCCATTAATAACACGGGCTGTGGCGTTCGTGTAGCCCTTACGTCTCCGCAGACCGCTTGGCTCCAGAAGCATGTGTGCGTTACCTGTGAGGTTTGCAGTCTGGTATGGGTTCTCATCTGTCTAAACGCGCTGCGTACGATCTGTAATTACTGTTGTGGGTGACAGAGCTGGCAGCGATGCGTTCAGCCCGGGCATGCCCGTGGGAGCGTGTTGATCTGCATTTCCTAGTCCCGGGCTCCAGGCACCCCGGTCCGGTGGCTCGCTGGCTTCGTGCGGCGTGGGCACGAGAGGCGTCGGCAAACCGGACGGTTTCCTGCGCTCCTGTAGCACGGTCTGCCGCCGGCTGAAGCGCCCGCTGCTGCAGGGCTGGCGCGTCTTTGCCTCTTACCGGGAGCATGCAGGTAGCCCGGGGCAGGACCTGGTGCAGCGGGAGCTTTTGAGCGCCAGGTTGAAAGCTGGAGAACCTGCCTGGTGGTGACTCACTCTCCAAGCTCATCCCTTTGCCTGGAAAAGGTCAGCCGTAAGCTTCTCTTTGGTGGCAGAGGCAGCTTTCATGTTCCCAGCCACTCCTCTCTCCTCACCCCCCACTTCTTTCGGCGCTGGTGGGGCTGTGTGCGGCTGTACTGCAGGCCTGCTCCGGCAACTGCGCCGCTTTGAAAAAGAGCACTGCGAAGGAGTGCTGGGCAGGACGGCCTGTTCTCGATTCCTTCTGCTCCGCAGTCGCACAGACTGTGTCGGTGGCACAGTCCAGGGCGTAATGCAAGGTGGGTGCAGGGGGCAGGCGTGGGTGCGGCGGGGATGGTCGCTGCAGGCAGGCGGCATGGAGCGGAGTGCTGTGCTACTGCTGTTAGACCGCTTCTGGCAGCGCCGTACGTCTGCCCTGTGCCGCAGCCTGCCAGCCCGGCGTCACCACGGGTTGTGTCTGCGAGACCTGCCTGCGGTCCCCACTTACCGAGACGGGGAGTAGATCTTGGCAAGCAGGGAAGAGCCAGTGGCCGGAGCTGAAATTGTTGGGGCCCACGCTTGGACGTCATGAGGAAGCGTTACCAAGGTGTGTTGCTGGGCTCTGGAGGCCCTGCCCCGACAGCGCAGCTCTCGGTCCCGTCCCCTGGCGCGAGCGGGCTGCGTTGGGGATGCCTGGTGCCGGCCGACCCCCTCCCAGGCTCTGGGAGTGCGGGAGTGGGCACAGCCCAAGGCAGCGGGACGGACGGGGGAGAGCCGCCCCCAGCCCCAGCACACGGGACTCGGGTCTCTTGGGGCGACGTGTGCCCTGCTGGGCTGGGTCCGGGCTGAGCACGCAGCAGGTTCTGGTCCCTGCTCAGCTCTGTGGCCTCTTCCCTGAGTCAGCGGCAGTGCCGTGATGTGTTTCCAGGAGTTGGGCTCGCTGGAGCCCAGGAGGAGGGTTCTCCCGGGACAGCAGACAAGTGACGAGCTCTGACCCTGACATGCCTTGTGCCGGTTTCCGATAAGCAGGCGACACTTGGAGACAAGTGATGGGACTTGGGATCTTGATTTTGTCTCTCATGCATGTAAGGGTACGTGCTGTTTTCACGAACGCTATTAGCTTTTCAGTGCTGTGTGTCTGCTTGAAATTCTCATTGTAAAGATAATGTACTTCTCCCTGGGACTTTCTGTGCAGAAGTACACCCACCGGGTCTCTGCAGCACCTCCACGGGGACTCTGGTATTTCCAGCATATGTGGGTACTCGGCACGTGCCCATTGAATCTCGTGGTCTGGTCCAGTGGTGGGTTTAGGAAGGGTGCAAGGTCAGCGGAGCGCTGCCAAATGCTTTAGCGTCACTGTGCGTTGGCTGTGAAGCAGCCGTGGACACGCAGGGGATGTTGGAATTTCCAGAAACACAGCAGCCCCGTTGGGACGTCTGCACAGGGATGTCTCTGGTGGCTTCTGTCTGGTAGATGTACCAGACGTCTTAAATCCCAGTGAAACAGCAAGTCCCCACAAACCATGCTAACTAATCTTGGGGACAGAGGAGGAGGATGCCTACAAAAGCATTTGGGTGGATGGCAGGCTGGGCAACAACAACACAAAGTCAGTGGGACAAAGCATGAACCCTCAGTAGTGGAGAAATCCCCCCCGGCTCCCAGTTTTGCGGGGCAGTATGGGCAGGTGCTCCGAATGGCGGTGTTGGTGTGTTGGACACCCACCCCAAGGATGTCTTTGTGGGAGCACTGGGGGGGTGGTTTAGACACGGGAGGAGGCGTCGGGTGCCCTAAAGCAGTAGTGGGTTACATATGAGAAGCTCCGTGGTAAGGTCAGACTATCCAAAGGTACGTTAGGTGCTTTTTGGGAAGCTTTGTGGAAAAGGAGCGGGAGGTTGCGTTGCCCAGATTCGGTGAGCTGTGACCCGGGCTCAGCCGGGACGGCTTCCTGGGCTCTGCACGGTGAACGGCTGGTAGGAGCTTGCCCGCCTTCTTCCCCAGCCAGGGTTTTGAGGTGCACAGGCCTGTGTAAGGAGTGAGTTTGGAACGTCTCTTCTGGCTCCTGGCCGAGAGCGGCTCTCCGCAGGCCTGGGGCATCGGGAGACGGTAGAAGAGCACGGGCGAAGGGCGCCTCTGCATCACCCCGGCGTTTCTACTCCAGCACCATCAGAGCAACGCTGCAGCTGAGGCTGGAGGAGCGTGAGGTGGAATGCTCAGTAACGCAAGAGCCTGATCTGCGAGCTATGTTGTCCCTGTGGATGCGGGGAATAGCTGTGGGATATAAGCTGCCCAGTCAGAAATAGATTTTTTGCAAGGGTGGCAGAAGACGCCCCTTTACCCCAGGACTGCTCTTCCATCAGCAGGCAAGCCCACTTGCAAGCCCTTAGGCACTGGAGGTTTTTGAAATCATTGGGAAAATGCTGACATTAGGAAAAAGTGGGTTGTCTGGCTGACCCATCCTGGGACAGCTACGTTCCTTTTGGAGCAAATTTGTAGGGTGATCCAGACTGCCAGACTCCCCCCGCCCGGTGTGTTTCAACCCAGTTAAAAATTAGTGCCAGGTATCTTTATTTTTCAAGTCAGTTAAAAGTTGGTGCTAGGTGTCTTTCTGCATAGGCAGCACAGCCGCTCCACCGGGAAACGTACGCTCTGCTACAGCAGCAGCACTGCCGCAGCGAGGAGCAAGCGCTGTGCCTTGCTGCTGGGATCGGAAGCAGCAGCTGTACCGAATGCGTGGCCAGTCTCTGCTCTCGTTCTCCTTCTGGCAGGTGCTGTCAAGAACTGCATCGCCCCAAAATTTGGGATGTGTGGGCTGGGAGAAGAGGTTTTTTTCCTTCAGAATTGGCTGTGGCTTGGGAGGGCAGGCGTCCCCCGGAGGAGCAGGAGCGCTGTGGGAAGAGCTAACGTGGCACTGATGGGGCTGCGCCTGTTTGGGGGAGGACGAGGGTCCTCAGCGCCCTCCGTCTGGGTGGCTGCGCGCCAGTACGTGCTGTGCTCTGCCCGACTGAGACCAGTTAATGCCCCCAGGCTTCTCACCGAGTGCCAGCTGGGCTGTGCCAGCCCCTGTGCCCTCTCGTGACTGTCTCTGCCCATCATTGGCACGCACCCGGTTACTGGTGCGTGCACCTGGTTACTGGTGGTCTCGCCTCGCAGGGGTGGCCTCGTGTGGAGGGAGGTATCTGGGCGCGCAGGCAGTGGGTGACGCGCGCCTCTGTTCCAGGGCATCGTGGGGAACCTGTCCAGCGGGAAGTCGGCCCTTGTGCACCGCTACCTGACCGGCACCTACGTGCAGGAGGAGTCTCCGGAGGGTAGGTCTGGTTCCCAGGGCGCCTGGGGGGTGGTCTGGGTCCTCGCTCCTCTCACCGGCTCTAAAGGGGACCCCCGTCTCTGCACCTTGTCTGCCGCTGCCGCAGGGCTCTGCAGCCTCCCCTGGCTTTCGTTAGGGGTTTCCCTCTGCTCCCCCCCTCACTTGACCTGCTGCTTTGCTGTCTTCCCAAGGTGGCCGATTTAAGAAGGAGATCGTAGTGGACGGTCAGAGTTACTTGCTGCTGATTCGAGATGAAGGGGGCCCTCCCGAACTCCAGGTAGGAGAGACCCGTACCTCCTGCGGTCCCTTCCCACCCTGTCCGGCTGGAGGGATTGGAGGGCTCCTGGGGGGGACCTTCCCGGCTGCCTCTTGGGAGCGCGGTTGTGGGAGAACGTGAGGACTGCGAGGCCTGAGGAGGGGCTACCCCTGTGGTGACTGTGGACCCCAGGGCCTCCCTGCGGTGCCAGGGACCTTGTGCTGCTGGGGCCTGTGCTTGGCTGCCCCGGCCGCAGCGCCCCACGCACCGGCCGCATGGCTGCTCTTGCTGGCGGCTCTGGGCATGGGGCTCCGGGACACTTGTCTGGGCGGTAACGGCTGGTGTGTCTCCCTCAGTTTGCTGCCTGGGTCGATGCTGTGGTGTTTGTCTTCAGCCTGGAGGACGAGATCAGCTTCCAGACAGTCTACAACTACTACCTGCGGCTCTGCAGCTACCGGAACACAGCGGAGGTGCCGATGGTGCTGGTGGGCACGCAGGGTGAGAGCGGGGCGGCCGGGTTTCCTCCCCACATCCTCCCTGCCTCGGTCAGGAGTGCTGGTGACGTGTCTACGCTGGCAAGAGAGTGCCGGGTGCTAGCCCTGCAAATGCGTCGGGGCATCCCAGTCTGTAAGCCGTACGCAGGACAGAGTTACTCTGAGGCCCCTAGTCTAGGGCTGTGGAGGAGCTGAGTAATTCCTCCTCAGACCATCTCAGCTTTCCTGAAGGAGCTGCCTTACTTCACGGAGCCACGTTCCTCTTTGAAATGCCCAAACCTGCTGGCGTTGCCTGCCTTCCTCGGTTCTGCAGGCAGCGGCTGGGCCCAGGCAGGAGTCAGGGCCTGGGTGTGGGAGCATTTTCTGCGGGTGCGTTGCCCTTCGTCCTCTGGGACAAGCTGCAGCAGGGAAGGTTTGGGGGGATGGCAACTCGCTTTCACCACCCCGAGAAGAGGCCTGAGCTGTGCAGCACCGTCTGCCCTGAGGTGTTGCCAGCACACGTGGATGCGGGGGAGAGCAGCAGCAGCCCAGAACTGCCCTCCGCCCCGTCTCCCACAGGGCTGGGGCCTGGAGCCAGCTGGGACTGGGACGGAGGCCGTAAGAGAACAGTCACGAAGCCGCAGCTGAGGCTGAGACGCTGTGCCTGGAGCCCCAGCTGGGCACCCCCGATATGCCTGGGCAAGGAGCTGCCGATGGAGAGGGGCTGCCAGGAGAGAGGGCAGCCCTTGACTGGGATTCCTGCCTTGCGTCGGAGGCAGCCTGGCCTCTGACAGGCTTGCTCGGGTGCCCGGGAGGCAGGGAGGGGCAGCTACGAGGGCACTGCTGCAGGTATCTGAGCTCCACTCTTCCAAAACGAGCGTCTTTCCTGCCTGTAGATGGTAAAGCACAGGCAGGAGGGAGCCTGGGGCTGCAGAAGTTGTCTGGACATAAGGGTGACAGCAGGGAGCGGGAGCAGGGGACGGAGGATGCGAGGGGAGAAGGTCTTGGCAGGACCCAGTTCCTGAGCGGTGCGACCCGCTCTGGTGAAGAGGAAACCCCGAGGGTGGGAAGGCAGGCAGTGAGAGCGGGAGGGGAGTCGCAGGGCTGTCTGCGCTGGACCGCGGATTAAGCGTAGAACAAAATTTAAACTTCTGATATTTAGAGATTGTGGTGTTAACGCCAGGACTGAGTGATCTTGGTTCAGGACTGGGCTGGGGTTGCAGGCATGTGCTGTGAAGACTCAGGAGTGGGGAAGAGTGATACGGCAGATCATGGAGAGTTCAAGGGGGACTTCATTACAATGCGAGTCCCAGTACTCCTTCGACTCCTCCTGAGAGGGTTCATTTGCAGCCCCTGCTTGTCCCTGGCATGTCTTCAAGGAATCGGATTCCTCTTGGGAAGGCAGTTTTTCCAAAACATGCGAGCTCTTTAGCAGCCATCTGGGATACAAATTAAGCCTATATTTTATTGTTGTCCACCAAGGCCTCAACTGTGAGTGCATCCTAGCAGATCTGTCTTTCCCAATTAACTGAGGATGAATTCTCCTTTCTGATTCTTTCATCTGTAGGGTATGGCTGTGAGACCTGAAATGCTCAAGACTGGCAAATCCATGTTACTCTGCAGCTGAGGGGGACTTGCAGATGAGTGCAGTGGCTCCTTACAGCAGCCATGACCAGTGACATGCTGACAGATGGCAACGTTAGTCTTTTCTAACGCGCGTAAACACCCTGCGTCCTCATGCAGATGAGGCTGTAGTTGGACCCAAGGTCAGGCTGTTTACACCTTTGCCCCCAGCGCTCTGTCTGCTGTCACTGAGTGTCCTGTTGTCTTCAGCAGCTGCACTGTTCACGACATGGTTGTGTGAAACTGTGGTGGCGTGTCCCGTTCCTAACGTCCGGGCTGCCTTGCCTTGCCAGCCACACCTCCCACTGGTTTCTGCCCTCTGTCTTCAGAACCGTCGGTGGCTGGATGGTTAGGAGAGTTGAGCAAGGTTCATTTAAAAACCGGTTCATTTAAAAAGGTTCATTTAACAAATCTGTTTTTCTACAAACGTGGGACTGTAATCTAAGGCATTTACAGGAGAGGGGGTGTACTATGAAGGTGGGTATCTCAGTGTGTGAAGGGAGGGAGGGAGGGAGGGAGTGTGCCCAGGGACCTGTGGATAGATGGGACGCAGGCACTTGCTTTTTAACCTCCTCTCCCTTTGCTTTCCAGATGCCATCAGCGCCACGAACCCCCGGGTCATTGATGATTCTCGGGCGCGGAAGCTTTCCAACGATTTGAAGCGCTGCACGTACTACGAGACCTGTGCCACCTACGGACTGAACGTGGAGAGAGTCTTCCAGGATGGTAACTGCAGCTGGTGGAGGGTGTCCGGGCGAGACATGGCAGCAGTGCTGTCCCAGAGAGGGGGCTTACGCTACCCAGAGCGCCGGCTCTCGGTTAGAACGGCGTGCTGCCGTGAGGCCAAGGGACTTAGCACACGTTCGTGTGCAGTGCCATTGCTTTACACGTGCAGCCCAGGTCCAAGGAGTAGGACGTGCTGTGTGTGTGGAAGGATGGGACGTAGCTGAACTGCACATGGATGTGCACGAGGGACTGCAGAGCAGGGCCGGGCAGCACCCTTCTCCTGCCTTTCTTGCAGGGGCTGTCCTCTGGGTAGCCACTCGTTCCAGAGAGCAGAGAGGCTGCAGGGGTTGGTCGCATCCCCGTGGTGGGCCTGTGCGGCACAGCAGTCTGAACGAACCTGCAGAGGACTTGTGAGGCTGCGGAGAGGGTTTTGATTGCCTTTCTTGGAGGAGAGGAGGGAGCACAGCAGAACCTTTGGGTGTTAGAGGTAGGGGAGCAGCAGCTGAACGGCCAGCTGGGGCAGCTCTTCCTCGTGGGAACACTGTGTTGAAGAGTGTTTCTGCTTAAACTTGGAGAGGAGTCTGCGTGACAGGGATGCTGTAGGTGGAAGAGGGAACCTACACCACGTCCTAGGAGTTTGCAGTCTGCTCAGATAAACTGGGACCCTGCCCTATAATGGGACTGCGTATTCCCATGTCCCCTTTCTGTACCTTGTCTTCTGGAGTGCAGCTGGGGATCTGTGTTCAATGCGTGAGGAAGGGTCTGTGCAGAGCTGAGTGGCTGGACGGGACAGTCGCTTTTGGAAAGGAGGAGAGCTGTGCTGTTAGTGTTTGCAAGTGGAACAGGCGCATGGAAAAAGGTTTGGAAATAATAGTGCAGCAGGACTGCCTGAAGGCAAAAATCCAGCTTGATTCATTGCAGCACAGCAAGATAGGCTGAGGGCAAGGCACAGGACTGAGCCTGTCGTGGGCTTCAAGTGCTTCATCCTCTGAGCTGGAGCTGGTGATCCTCCTTCCCCTACATGAGTCTGTGACCTTCCAGCAATCTCCTGTTCTGGGGCTGAGGATCATAGTCACAGTGCTGCTTTTCTTCTGCACGTTGCTTGTCAGTGTCCCCCTCTTCCTCCGCCTCATGAGTAACGGGGGAATGGTGGGAAGGAACAGCTGGGAATAGCTGAGGATAGTGAATACCGCGGCGGACCTGGGCGGGGAGGATCTGCTAAACCAACTTAGCGGTTTGCAGAGCCAGTTTGGAGAGAGCGACAGCAGGCGAGCTGTGTGCATGGCTGATCCTGGCTTCTGGAAAGCGTTTGGCACCGTGTGTCACCAAATTTGTTCAGCTTACTCCTTCAAATTGGTTCTGTGTTGTCCCTTCTCTGAAGGACAGTACAGCGAGGAAGAGCAGCCGGTGGGATTGGGAAGGGGTGGGGAAGGCAGTGCAGGATGAGGTGCTGCTATTTGGTAGGCTGCTTCTCACCCTTTTTTATCTCAAGATGGAATGAATTGTACTCTGGGGTTATTTTTTCTCTTTGTTGACCCTGGGAGCATAGACAACACAACTTTAAGCAGTGTGATGTGTGAGATGAAAGCTCCCATGTGAGACCGGGACTCAGCTTCAAGCACCAGCACCGCTTAGCCAACTTGGTGGTCGATCTTGAGCTGCTGCTTGAAGGCTCAGGAGTGAGTGCCTGCAAAGTGCTGTGCTTCATCTTCTGTCTGGGTTTATTCACAGCCTGTACATGTGGTTGGGAAGGCGGCAAGGGAGCGGGTTTGTCCACGTGAGGAGCAGTGAGGCTGAGGAAACCCAGAAGACCCCAAGGAGTGTGGTAATTGGAGACGGTTCATACAAAACTGATGTCAGTCTGGGCAAATGCTGATGCTGTACGGAACAAGGAGCGTGGGCCGCCCTGCCAGGAGGGCTGATACTGTCCTGGGCGAATAAGCAGGGGAGCACCGAGCGGAAGTCTGGAGGGATTCTTGCCTTTGTACAGGACAGCAGGAGAACCGTTGCTGGACTGTTGTCAAACTCGGGTGTCAGCACTTCAAAAGGACACAGAGAAACCGAGAAGATTTTAAAAAAATAGCTACAAAAACTAATCAAAGGCTACAAAAAAAATACCTGATAGTGGAACACTGAAGAGGTTATCGATTGAATAAATCAGAAAGAAGACTGAGGGGTGACTTGATTATAATATAAAAGTATTTGCGTACCTGTCTACATGGGGAGAAAATCACAGATACTGAGACTCTGCAGGTTAGCAGAGAGTTAATGCTAGAAGTCAAAGCTAGTTGAATTAAAATTTTGAAAAATATTTGCTTTATTTTATTAGTAGCCCTCTTTTCATTAACTGTTGGAAGAAATGCATAGGGAAGTGCTGTATTCTGCACCTCTTGTACTTTCTCCAAATCCAGACCAAGTCCCTTTGTGGAAGAGTCTGGCCGCATTCCCTGGTGGCTGGTGCAGTATAGGCTGGGTGAAGCGTAATGGCTGGCAGTATACAAAAGTCAGCCTGGAAGATGGAGAGATCCTTCTGGCCTTTGAGTCTGTGTACGCAGGAGCTGTCTGCGTTGCTGCGGTTCCCTGTCGCGTGCCATATTTCCTGCGGTAGGCTGCCTCTGCGTGCCGTGCGGTGCCACATGCCTGCTGGTGCAGTTTTGCCGGTATCGGCGCCCTTGCTGAGCGCGCTGCTCAGAGCTCTGGAGAAAGCAGTGTGATAACTGGGAGCTGCAAATGGAGCAGAGGGACCCACCATCTCGTAGGAGATCTGGAGTAAATCTCAGGTCCTCAGTGCTCTCACCTGCCTGCTCAACTGCAGGAGCGCACAGATGCTCCTGAGCAAAGCTGTGGGGAGGGAAAGAAGGGGCCAGGAGGTGCTGGCGAGGAGCTGAGGAGAGCTGAGCCCAACACGTTGGCCACAGACATCTGAGAACTATCCAGGGACTTCCAGGATCCGGTTTCAGGAGAAGCTGACTTGACGGGATGAGTTGTTTTCAGAGTGGGTGAGCGGCTTTTCCCAGTGAGCACTGGTGGGTCCTGATGCATCTGGTTCGGCATCTGGGGGAGTGCTGGCAGTCATGGATTGTGTGAGGAGCTTGCCCCGCGTGGCGATCCAGTTACCAGCCAGACCTCGTCTTTATATGATTTCTCCAACACAAGTTGCTCAGCCTGGATCGTGTAGGCCTGCCCCACGCAGGCAGGGGAAGATGTCCATTTTCCACAGCAGAAAGAGGAAGGCTTCTCTAAGCTGCGGTCTTTGCTTTCACTGCAAAGGTTTGCTTGCTTGTCCAGGCTATGCAGAGCATATGCTGCATCTCCGTTCCCAGAGAGCCCTTCCATGCCATTGTCTTGTCTAACAACAAGCAATCGCTGACCTTTTTGGACGGCAAGTTAATGTTGTGCTGGTCTAGCGTGACGGCTTGAGGGAGCGACCGTCCTGCCGCTGGGCACTCAGTTGAAGGCTGAGGCTAGCACTCTTCCTTCCCAAGCTGCTGTCTCTGCAAACGCCCCACGTCTGCACGTGGTGCTGCTGAGCATGGGGAAGCTCCAAGAAGGAGAACCTCGGATCTGCATAGTCACCAACTGTTCAGAGGTTCTCCAAGAACTGGGTGGCTCCATCCAGCTGTTGGGTGCCCTCCTTCCTGCTCAGGCAGGTGCAGCAGAGGCCCTTCCTCCAGGTCTAGAGCGGTTCCCGGCTGTTTGGTCTGAAGCTAAGTTTGTGGTTGTGTTGTGCAAGGATCTAGACCACGTACGTGATAGTGTATGCCACTGTAATTGTGTTGAATCTTTTGGAGTGGTGAAGGCTTTGTCCAGGCAGTCAGGCTTCTGGAGGTCACTGCGGAAAGGACTCGGGGCGTGCAGAAAAGGGGCAGCTTTCTCCTTGCTGGTTTCTCTCGTGTTCTGGCAAAAGTCCCCCTGGAAACGCTGTTTGCTGTGTGGGAACGGCACTTCTCTCATCCTTTCCAAGTTGCTTCCAGCACCAGATGTTGTCACAGTTACTGCTTCTGTGAAGGGTGGGACAGTCTGCCTGTGGCTTCAGATACCGCGAGGAGATGACCCTGGCACAAGCAGGAAGGGGACGCAGGCTGGGCTGTGTGCTGCAGCGTCCAGTGCCCGGCAGGCACCCGCTGCGGTTTCGGAACTTCGGCAGGGTGAGCCAGCCCTGAGGGGTGGGTCGGTGTGCTCCCCTCGCTCACAGCAAAGCTCCCGGTGAGGTGGGAGGCTGGCACTGAACTGGTTTCTTGGCTCTGGAGAGGTAGGGTTAAAGAGCGTTCTTCTCAAAATTGCCTTCGCAGAGCTCCTGTATGCAGAAATCTCCTAAAGTTTAGAGGATGCCAGGACAACAGCAAGAAGGCATTGGTGTGGGGGTGCTTCAGCTCTTGGGCTTCGTTTTAAGAATATTTCTGTACAAAGCAAAGGTTAGAGAGCAAATTGTCGAGAGCCCCTTGGCACTCATTATCTCGGCGTTGTTCCTGAAGAGGAGGAGTGACCCAGGCCCAATCCTGGACGGGCGCAGGAGGGACAGCAGCCACGCTGCCCGGTGCTGTGGGTGGCTTCTCTAGCTTCACCTCTGCGGCAGGTCCAGGGTGAGCGCTCCTCCCCTCCCACTGGCCCTGAGCATCGGAGAGGACAGGCGGCAGTGCGAGGCAGCCTTCTCTGTGGCCCGCCAGAACCGGCTGCTGACGTGGGGGTGGCATTGCTCTCCATCGTTCCTCCTCAGCCGCAGGGCTGCAGACGTGACTTCAGCTTGAAAGCCCAGGGGTGGTTCTGGCTCTCCTGCCCGGGGGGTTGTTCGGGTTTCTGCATCCTGAGTGGGTCAGCTGGGCAGCAGGTTCCCCTCCTGCTCGGGTGTGAGCTGGTTTGTTCCTGGCTGTCGGGGTGATCGACAGCATCGCCATGTCTTCCAGGGCAGTGAGTGATGCTTCTGAGGGATGGTTTGGCAGGAGCATTTCAACGGAGAGGCCGAGAGTTTGTGCCCAGGGGAGTGTGCGAGGCCCTGCGACTCCATCAGGTGCCACCCCTCTCCCCGAGGTGTTTTCTGTAGGGTCCTTGGTGCATCACCAAGGATTTCTGCAGAACATCTAGAACAGAGTGCTGTGGTATGCTTTTAAATACCGTGTGATGCTCAAGTGCTAATATGCACAGGAGCACGGTATGTGACATCTGGCAAACAAACGTACCTGGACAGAGGTTCTGTGGCCAGGGCAGGGCTCGTTGGTTATACATCACAGAGCTGCCTGTAGCAACCAAAGAAATCATGATAAGCAAATGATCCCAGACGCTGGCTTAGAGGATGACAGAAATTATCCTTGAAAAAGTTTGGCTGATGTTCAAGAAGAGGAGGAACCTCTGCCTGGCAAGCAGAAGCGCGAAGGCTGCCTCAAGACGCCTCGGTTAAGGGTTGGTGAGATTTTTATCACCACCGGTGTGGTCTTGCTGGCCTCATGATTAATTCCTTTGTTACCACTAACGTGTGAGTGACAAGGCAGAGCCTTTGCCAGGCTCTTTGCCCAGGACAGCAGTTGCTGACGAGTTCTTCTGAACCCTTTCTGGCCTCCTCTCTTTTTCCCACTGGTGGTCTTCTCAACCTCCCTCTTTCAAGAGACCATTCTCACCTTGCCTCTTCCTCTAAAATTTGACCTACTTGTATTCTGGATATTGAGAAACCTCCTGCCTTGAACCTGCCTTCTCCAGTGAAGCTCTGGGAAGCTGTCCTGAACAGCATAAAGCCCTCTGCCCTGGAAAGTGAAAAGGCTTTCTCTGTGGCCATGCAGGACGTCCCTTCTCCTGCCATGTCCGATCTAGTTTGGACTCGGCTCTGCGTAAGGTTTCTGGAACTGTCTGACTTCTGCTGTGGGTGCTCAGATGTTGCTGTTGAGCGAAGTGGCTTTCTGCCTGTCGTGGCATCCCTGAAAATGCTTCCTAGGTACCATGTGGCCTGTCATGGGAATTCTGCTTTGCGCTGATGAACTCGCCCTCTGAGACCGTGGGGATGTGGCTGGTCCCGCTGGCAGGCTGTCAGCTGCTGTACATGGGTGCTGCTCTCCTGAAGTCAGTGCTTCCACGGAGCCGGAGAAGCTGTCTGGTCTGGGATCTGGCCGGGTAGTTTTCATTATCACTTTAACACCACAAAGAATGAGCCCTGCAGGCTTGCGTGGTAGAAGAGGTCTCACCCGTCTTACTCTCTGCTGGGTAATTTCTGAGTTCTTCCTTCCCTAACTGCTCCTCTGACGCAGGTGTTTGAATTTCCCCTCTGTCAGACCTGCCCCATTTTCCACGTCTCCTCCCAGGCTGTCTTCTCCATGGAGACAGGAACAGGCTGCCCAGGGAGGTGGTGGAGTCACCATCCCTGGAGGTGTTCAAGGAACGTGTGGACGTGGCGCTGCGGGACGTGGTTTAGTGGGCATGGTGTGTTGGGTTGATGGTTGGACTTGATCTTACAGGTCTTTTCCAACCGTAGTGATTCTGTGATTCTGTGTGATTCTGAGACAGCCGAACACCACGCGGTGTGTCAGCCGGGCTGTGGTTCGACCTGCCTAGGTTAAAGCCGTTGTGTATCAGAGGCTGCGGGGTCCTGGGGGGGGTCAGCAGAGGACATGTCCATCCCGGTAGCATTGCCAGTCCCTCGTATTGCTTTTCCCGGGCAGCCAACACACGGGGTGTTGCAGAGCTGGGGTGCCTGAGCTCGCAGTGTGCCTGGCCAGTGTTTGAAGGAGAGATGGTTTACGCAGTGAACAGTGGATGAAGCTGGCCAGAGGAGAGGATGGAGGGGAGGAGAGCAGGAAAAACAACAGGTTGATATGGTCTGTTTGGTGGGTGTAGGAGGGGTTCCTGCTATTTATGGGACTAATATTTAGCTTGGGAATCTGGACAGGCTTCCAGCTTTATCAGATGAGCAGGTAGCAGCAGTGGCCCAATAGGCCTTCATCTGTCTCTGTAGGGGACGTGGCAGTGCAGCTGGGAGGTGGCAGGATTTTGTAGTTGCTGTTGACATCTGACTTTTCCAAATGGGTTCGGTCACACCACACGTGTGGTGCAACGTCATCGATCTTTCTGGAGGGGGAATGTGGCAGCTCCTTTATTGCAAGGGTTCACGATACGAGACATGCTGGGTTGGATGTGTGATGTTCCCGATGCCTTCAGTCGTGTTCAGCTGAAACGTTCCTCCTTCTGTGATGGTGGGGGTACCCAGCCAGTGTGCAAGAGAAAACGAGCAGTGGCAATGTGTTCTCCTGAATTCCCCAACAGCCCAGCTTGTTTGCTGTCATGCTCTTTGGTCAAGATGTTTATTTCCAGAAAAGGTAGGAGATTGGGAAGGTTGAAATGCAATTTTGGGCTGTTGGCATCAGGCAGTGAGGTCACAGGAACTGGGCAAGTTGTTCCTCATGTTAATTTTTCGAACACCTGGAGACCGTGAGGGTTACAAGGGCCCAGGCTGATGGAGGTGGCATTGCCCAGGCTATTCAGTTCAGTAACTGGCTCCTGTGGCTGCTGTGAGGGGGTGACTGAGAAGTGACTCTGGCTGCCCAGGGATTCTTCTGCAGCAGCCCAGGGCTCTGGGTGACTCCTTGGTGTCCACAACAAGTCACTGCTCCGCGTGAGACCCAAGAGGGCGAATGGCCTTCGGGGACTCTGCGTGAGCAGCGTGGGAAGCCTGCCCTGCTGCCTGCTGGAACAGCCACGGGCAGACGCTGTCCCTTGCAGCTGGGTTGCGTGGCAGCGGCAGGCCATGGGGATTGCGAGGCTGGGTGTTCTGCAGAAATCCTCCCTGTTAATACAGGGTGGCGCGGTTTGAGCCCCAGACGTTGGCATCAGTCAGACAAAGGGTTTGGGTCTCACTGAAGCACTCCAGAAATCTGTGGGTGGGGAAAGTTGCTTTCTGGACTCTGACCCTGTCCCTTTCTCCCTTCTTCCAGTGGCTCAGAAGGTGGTGGCTCTACGGAAGAAACAGCAGCTTTCCATCGGTCCCTGCAAGTCCCTGCCCAATTCACCCAGCCATTCGTCTGTCTCTGCGGCCTCCATTCCTTCTGTTCACATCAACCAGGTGGGAAATGGGAACAGGGAAAGCCAGGGACCCCACATGCTTCTCCACACCTCCTCAGGTCACTCACTACACAGCGTGTTTAGCCTAGCTTCAGACTCTCGCTACAGCCCTGGCATAGCTTTTGGAAAGAGCAGAGTGGTGGTCACCCCGGAGCTTCTGTCCGTAGCCCAGAACAGCTTGGTGCTTGCCCTGAGGTCAAGCTTCGTGTCTAAACCATTGGTCTCCAAAGATTGCGGTGTGGTTCTACAGACGCTGGCGGCAGAGCCCTGAGCAGTCTGCAGGGAAGCTCCTGGGCAGAGCGGGATGAGACCTGTGAAAGGGGGCTCGGCTCGGCTGCCCTGGCCAGGCAGGCGAGCCTGGGTGGACACAGCTGCCCCGGTCCTGCTGCCCCTGGAAGCAGGAAGCTGATGGTCTTCCAGGCATATACAGGTGGGCTTCTTAGGGGATGTGTTTGTGGAGGGGCGAATTCAGTGGCGAATTGAAGGAGTAGCACAGAGGAGGGGGAGGTTCTCCTCCCCTCTGGCAGAGGAAGGACTCTGTGCTGTTCTGCTGGCACAGCGTTAACTTGGCAGGGGCTGCCAGGGTCTCCGTGCCGGGAGGGTGGTGAAGCTGGAGGTGTTTGTTCTGTGACTCTGGAGCAGCAGAACTGACACAGGGGGGGCAGATCAGAAACCAAAGCAGGCTGCCACGGCGAGTGGCTGGTGGAGGAGATCCTTTGGGCAGCTGCCTAATTGCATTCGGGCTTTGCCGCAGTTCCCAGCACCCACACAAATGCTGAGCTGGCTCTCTGATGGGGCAGGTGAAATACTGGGCTCTGCTGCTCCTCAGGGGCAGTCAAGCCAACAGATTCCCAGCTCTGAAGCACCTGGTGTATGAAATCACAGGATCTGTAGCAAGGGCTTTGGGAAATCTGTCTGTCTGGCGCGGTGCTGTCGGACTGAGGATCAGCAAGTGTAGCAGCTGGGTTTATGAAAGAGGGGAGGCAGCAGAGCTGGAGCAGCTGTGAGCCCCTCGGCTGCCCCAGCAGTGAGCAGTGCTTGAAATGGTTTTTGAGGAACAGAGTAGCTAAGGACTCAGAGGAGCATGTAAACCGGAAGAAAATGCAAAGCAAGTTTAGCAAAAGAAATTCCACCAGACTGACACTCTTTTTATAAGGGGACGCTTTGAACCTTAGGGTGTATCTGAGCTCTCAGCCCCGAGAGGACTTCTGGTGCACCACCACAGGGGAGATTGTTCCTGTACGAACACGAGTACTGTTTGCAGCCACTGGTTGGACCCTTACGTAATTTCTAAATACCCAGGAGAAGTTTATACCTGACTGTATAGGCTTCTAAAGCTGGGCTACGGGTAGGTGTGTACAGATTTTTGCAGAGACCTGTGCCAACTGCCTGGTGCTCCAGGTCAACCAGGGACACCAGCAAGTTCGGATGAAGTCTCTGTGTGCAAGCGAACAGGCTGAGCCCTGCTGACAGCTAGAGCTCCCTGATGAAGCTACGTAGCTTTCTGATCAGAGCTTGTTTGTGTCCAGCCAGCTCGGGACGCAAGCAGAGTGAGCACAGCTGCTTGTAAAACATGCACAGCCATACCATGCCCTGCAGAACGTCTGGCTAGGGCTGCTTTTTGGGAAGTTGAATAGGAGGCATCCAAGGTGGAGAGCAAAGTCCAGGGAAAACGCAGATTTGAGTGTATCTGCTAATTTGAGCGTTTTATTAGCAGACAAATTGTGAACAGTCAAAGACTGGTTGGGAAGGAGGGGCAACGTGTGCTGAAAGGGGGAGCGGGGCGGAAGACGGCCAAAGGCAGTGTTCCTCAGGGAGGAGCTGAACACTTGTGCAGTATTTTCTTCAATGTCCGAAGTATGAGAAAAGGGTCTTAACGAATCTGTACTAATGGCGCTTGCTGTGCGGGGCAACAGGTTTGTAGTGAAGCTAAAAATGTGTTCCCTGTGTGAGGGCTGTGGGGATACCAGTCGCTCCTGTAAGTATGCACTGAAACCGGGGTAGGAACAGCGAAAAGCGAGTGGGAGGGAAAAGAGACCCTGACGCAAGAGGAAGTTAAGCACTTGGCTTGTTTAGCTGAGGAAAGTGAAGGCTGAAATGGACCAACCCTGACCTCTAAAATACGCAGCTGTGAAAGGAAAGAACCTTTTAAGAAAAGAAGGTGCTAGAACAAAGGGGGTGGATTTAAGACTGGTCACGGGGAAGCAAAGTTGGGGCATCGGAAGAGGTTTCTAACTGCGTGTCATGAGCTTTGTTAGAGGTTTTTGCTCAGAAACCTCCCTGCTTCCCTTTCCCTCCCGCAGAGTACCTTTCAGCCCGGTTTGCAGACGACGTCTGTGTGGAGGTGAAGGCTGGCTCCTTGGCTTTGAGACAGGACCTTTGCTCCCAGTACCGTGCTGTGCTCCCGGGGCTTTGCCGGAGGGACCTAGGTAGTTCTGGTGGGAAACCAGAGCTGTTCAAGGGAAGTAATGCAGCATGCAGCTAACAGGACATTGCAGCTAACTGTGAGGCCTTTCTAAGCAGGAAATACTTATTGATTGCCTGGGTTGTAGCAGTGTCAGCAATAATGATAGGCCATGTCCTTCTGGAGCTTCCTCCCTCTGTCCTCCCTCCTCCGTGCATGCTGTGTGCCCGTCTAACTCTGTGTCCCTCCTGCGCTCAGCAAATCTGGACGCCACAGTGAGGATCAAAGTTAATTTCTGTTCCCTGGGTCTTCTGTGGCTCAACCCCAAACCCTTTCGGTTCCCAGTGACCTGCTGCAGCAATCTTCGCCGTGGTCTTTACACATCTCTCTTCCATTACAAAAAGAACTTCTCCTAAAAATAGAGCATGAAGTAATGGAACTGGTGAGTGATCGTAAAGTGCTGTGAAGTATTTCCCCATTCTCACTTGGGCTCAGGAATGTGGTTCTGGAACTGCTTCCCACTGTCCTCAGAGAAAATCCAACCGGCTTTGAGAAACACAGGTTCACTGATTCCTGATGTTTCTTACACGGACCTGGGCAGAGCAGCCCACGCACTCTGGTGCAGTCGGGCTTGCTGCCCATGCGGGAGGACACACATCCAGTAGCGAGCACAGCGACCAGGCAGTTACTGCAGCAGGGATGCAAAGGAGCCCGGAACCGCTGCTCAGGAGTGCGCTGTGATGGTGGTGGCACACCGAAGGGTATGGTCTCCTGCAGGAGCTGGAGCGACTGTCCCTGACACAGGAGAGAGCTGGGTGCAGACAGCTCGAGTCCTGCTGGGCGCTGCTCTCCGGCTCTGGGCAGCAGAAGTGCCGGAGCCTCTCGTGGGACTCAGTGACGGTGGCCTCGCTCCTGGGAGGTGTCCTCTGCTCCTGGCACTGCGATGCCTTGTGGGGCAGCTCTGGGGGGAGGTGGACAGACTGTACGGTGTCAGGAAGGACGAACTAGAGAGTGACAAGGTCTTTGCAGAGTAGTGCCACGTCCTCTCTTTTCCTACCTGAGGGTATGGGGCTCTCGCCAAGGTTTCTTACTTGCCTTCGCAAGTAAGAGAGCAGGAACTGGCACAGGGAAAAGGATCTCAAGGAAGGGTTTGGGAACGCAGCGTTTAACATGGAGATGAGATGGAAAGAAGCCAGACAAAAAATACAATTAGGAGCTTTTGTCTGCCTTGTACCATAGCTAGGTATTGGTGTACGCAGGCAAGACACACGCACTGGGACAGAAGGATCTCTTTCTTCTCAGTACCACTTGTGGGAACAGCGGGACTGGCATCTGTGTGTGCTTGGCCAGGAGGAGCCCCTGGGAGTCTGTACACTGCTCTGTCCTCACAGGGCCGGGTCTTGGGTGTGGAGAGGTGCTGCCTGCAGCTGCTGGCCGTGTGCGGCGGCAGCGTTGCTCTGTCCCTTCCAGGCAGTTACGGCATCTCCAGCAGCGTTTCGTTCCCCTTAGCCGGCTGCCTTTCTGAGGGCCGTTAGCAACGGCGTTCCCTTCCTCCTGGATCGTCACTCTTCCCTTCTGCCAGTAGCTACGGTGGAGGTCTGCTTCCCTTCATAGCTTTGTGCCCAGAGAGATGGTGGTGCCGTCTGAGATGAGGAGGATGTTCCGCTCGGTGCCTGTCCTGGCCCATCCAGGCAGGGACAGCTCTGTCTTCTGGAGCTGTCAGTGAAGAAGGCATTTGTCTTCTGGAAAGGGGAACAAGTGTTGAATGGGAACAAGCAGAGTTGCTTACAGCAAGCAGGAGCTGGGAGCCAGCCCTGTCTCTTGTCCTAGTTCTGCGGACACCTTCTCTGGAAGTA
The DNA here is from genome assembly GCF_030936135.1 of Gavia stellata. Taxonomy (NCBI): domain Eukaryota; kingdom Metazoa; phylum Chordata; class Aves; order Gaviiformes; family Gaviidae; genus Gavia; species Gavia stellata. Next base: position 310,889 of record NC_082599.1, on the reverse strand, counting down.
GTTTGATGCTATACTAGTTGAGCCAAACTAACTTTTTTGGAAATGGCCGTTGCTTGTCTGGTGTCCTGATAATCTGGCCAGGCCATTGCAATTACTGGTAGAGCAGAGACCCCAGAGGACCCTGGTGATTTTGTCACCCATCTGTCTTGAGGACTTTCTTCTCCTAGGTGTGAGGCGGTGGCCAGTTTCCAAACCTCCGTGGCTGTGCCAGGTTCCCAAATTGGCAGGGCGCTGTGACAACGGTGCCGTGTGAGGTGTTTTGGTGTCCTTGCACAGTGGATGATCCTATTCATGAAACACTTCTTGAACCAGCCAAAGGCCCTGGTTTCATTTCTGTCTTTGGGAATGTTGGGGTTTTTTGCTTTTATTCCGCAGCGGTGCCTGGTGCCTCAGAGGACGCTGCTCCCGTCAAGGCAGAGAGGAATGGAGCCGTAGTAACAGCTCGGCTGTGGTCAGGGTTTTCCAGCAGCACTCACGAGCGCGCCAGATGCGCTCGTCAGGTCTGTGACTCTGAGCACCACGTCCAGCATCTCCCTGGTCCTCTGGCGTGGCAGGAGCAGGGATGGTCTCGGGAGTCCTGTGCGCTCCCTTGGGGACGCCGGGATCGTCCGTCCTTCGGGCCTTCCCAGCGGCTCGTAGGATGTGGATCTGCACCCGTTTGAACAGACACCTCGGGGCCCTGCAGCTCCCAAGGAAAGCTCTTGCTTGCCTGCTGGTGTGGGCTCTTCCCTCCTGCCTCCTGCCCTCCCCTGGCACTGGGTGAGCAGGTTAGATGGGTTTGGGAGCCCTGTTCCTTGGCTTGGCCTTGACTTCCACCCGGCTCCATCCGGCAGCTGCCTGCCCCTTGCCTGCAGGGTGTGGGTGGGAGTTTCTCGGGCCGGTGGATGCTTGCAGTACACGCAGAGTTATTCCACCTGATTTCCTTACTGTTGCTACCCCTTTCTCCATCCTTCCTCAGGGATTCAGAGATGCCGTTAGGCGTACCCCAGGCTGTAGGATGAATCACAGTTGCCTGTTTGCTGTGGGATGGAAGTTTGTCTTTCTGCCAGGGAACTCGTTCCCAGCAGCTGGCAGGAGGTGACACAGGCACCCCACGCCGAGCCTCGCAGGCTGGTGGAGTGAACTGCGTAGTCCCCCGGGCCTTGGGAGCCGCTGCCAGGCCCCACCGCGCTGCCTGGGTGCCCGGCCGTGCCCGGCCCTGCGCAGCTGCCCTCCTGGCGTGGGGCTGCCCAGTGTCACGGCTTCACTCTGATGGCCTTGCTCTGCGGTCCTGCACGGGCTCTTTGCTGACACTGGGAAGTGCATTTACCGAGACTTTAGTAAGAGAGCAGATGAAAGAGGTGGAAAACTAAAGTTTGCAAGTGAACTGAAACACAAACTGCAGCTCACCTGTGCTCGGTAACGAGCGCTTCCCTGCCTGCCGCAGCACGTTGCAGCAGGGTTCAGTCAGCACGTGTGCTGCGGCAGCTGAAGCAACGGGTGTTTGCATTTCCTCGGGGAAGCCCGTGCCCCCTAACCCACTCAGCTCACGATGCCCTCCATTTCACGGTCTGTCCTCTCCTCTGGCTTCTTCCCTGTTCCGGTGCAGATGCTGAGTCGGTGGCTCTGTTCGTTTGCACTCTTCCGTTCAGAGCCCTTCCCAAATTTCCCTCCTTGTTCTGCCTTGTGCCTTTTTATGCCGAGAGTTACTAGATCTTAACTTCATCTGAGTCCTTCCCTGCTCAGGCACCCTACGGCACTATCGATATTCTTTGAAGTTCATGATACCCACCCATTACACACTAATGGGACGGATTTGTCCTGCATGTGTTTTACTAAGTTTTCAGCTTCCACTGTGGTCTTAGATTTCCATAGCGACCACAGGTGGTTGTTCAGGTGGATCAGCAAAGTAGCTGCCAGGAGGAAAAATGAGGTATTTGCCCAGACCTGTCATCTTGTCAGGGTTCTCCACATCCCTGCGACTTTTTCTGGGTCCCTGGATCCCTGCTGAAGTCTTGGAGCAGTTTGCTTTGGCTGAGCGGTGCGGTGGCTCAGGATTCCCTGCGTAGCCAGAGGCTGCACTGCTGTCTGCCTTTGGGGGAATTTCTGCTCTGCCCCCAAACTCAAGGGATGGTACCAGCCCTCACACTAGCCGTTGTAGCTTGGTGCGAGACATCCTTCAGCCCCGGTGCCTTTCCTGAGGTTTGGGTGGGACACCAGCAGGCTCAAATGCTTGTGTCCTTTGTTGCTCAAGAAAGACGGTAACCTTGACTTGTCTCCAACAGTAGGCAAACTTACGGGCTAAGGAAAATTATTCTGGCCAGGCAAAAACTAGAAACAAGGTTACAGGGAGTATGTAAAATATAAACCACAATTTAGCAAGATTTCTTCCTAGGAGCTTTAGCATCCGTCACCTAACATCCGTAGGGTTTGTCCCAGCTGCTATGGCAGGAGCTCAGACTCCACAGCCTCTTCTGAACTGAATCCTTCCCACAGTCATAGCTTCCTAAATGTGCTGACAAGGGTACCGAAATATCCAGAGCTTAGCCAGGAGAGTACCTCGGAGTGGTTTCCGGACCCCTGGCAGCCTTCCCTGGCTCACCCTCCTGGGTAGCAGGTTCTCTGTGTTGCAGCATCGGCCATCTCTTCCCTCACACTCTGAATCTTTTTCTTTTTTTATATATAGTTCACACATTATGCATCAGTTAAATACTGATTGTACAGACATTGTTATGCCTGATCCTAAACTTGAGCTGTCTCAGCAAATTCTCTTTGACTTGGTAGCCCTAGCTTTCTGCATCTGTGCCTTCCTCACGGCGTGTGGAGAACACTTCTTCATGCAGGGTTGAATCCATGGTTTGCAGGAGCTGTCTCTGTTAATGGTTCAGAAGTCACTGGCAGGGCGGCATGTTGGTTTGCTTCTCCATGTCCCTGGTGGTCCCTCCTCCCCTGGGACATGACAGCAGAACTCCCTCGTTGAGCGCAGGGTTCGTCAGCTGGACAGCCTCCGGAGAAACTCCCTGGCGACATTCACTTCTCCGGACAGAGTGCTTGGCCTCTTTTACACGCAGAGAAGTACGAGCAGACCAGTTTCCCACTCGTTCTGCGTTTCGGGGTGCCCGAAGCTTTCCTGTCTCTGACAGGCTTGGGACAGTCCGAGACCCACACTTGCAGGGAGGCCGCCTGCTCACAGCAGGGCTCTCCTGAAAGCCACAGAGCAGCCGCATGGCTCCAGCTCCTCGGTTGGAGCCGCGCATGCCGCCGGGCTGGCGGCAGGTAGGAGCTCAGCCCGGTGAGTCCCTTTCGGGACGAGGCTCCCTTTGCCCTCTGAGCCGTCAGAGAGCTGGGCAGGCTGCAGAGGATCTGTTGCTTGGTGCTGCCCTGTCTCCAGCATGGGGTTAGGGTCTTCCAGACCCACCTGGAGACAGTGGCCTTCAAGGACGTTTTGTCAGGGCAGCGTGCCTCCCCGTGGGCTTCACCTCCCTGCTGTGGAAGGGTGTTTTGCTGTGACTTCAGGCAGCAGATACCATGCTGCAGGCAGGCTGTTGTGGAGCTGTGCCGGAGCCGGGGGTAGCCCTGGCAAGTAGGGGCACTGTAACTCCCCAGAAGCAGCTGTCAGCTCCCCGAACGCGGATGTGAAGGAGGTCCATCTGAGTCCTTCCGGAGCAGGATTTCCCTGCAGCACACCTAGCTGCCCTCGGTCAGAAGTCCCTTGCTCTGCCTCAGAGAGGAAGAAGTTGGGCTGATTCTTGGACGGCTCTTTCCTCTCTTAAAAGAAGTTCTCTCTTGTGTGTCTTGTTCCCTCTCTCTCATCAGAGATGAGACGGTCCATAGCTTGAGTGAAAGTTGCATGCTTTCTAGGAGACCGGGCTGCGGGTCGTGGTGGCTGCTCTGCCCGCACAGCCTCTTTCATGCTTCTAACATTTCTTAACCGCTTGTCTCAGAATAAGGCTCAGATCCCGCCGGGCGCAGCGGGTGTTTTCTCACTGAGCACCTCTGGCAGATCCTCATCCCACATGTGCTTGCACTTTCTGCTCTAAGCAGTAGGTGGGAGTGGAGGAAGTCCCAGGGCGGTTGGATGCTGCTGAGGAGTCGGGCTGCTCCCTGCAAGGGGTGCCACGGCTCTCCTAGCCTTCTGGGGGCAGATTCTTCAATGTACGTTGGAAATACTGTTCAAAGATCAGCAGAACTGCCAACGAGAGCTCAGGCTGCCACGTGCCTCATCGTAGTAAGACGTCCTGGGCTGCAGCTCTGAAATGCTTTTGTGCAGGTGTTGCTCCTTGGGACCTCTTGTAAGCTCATTTCCAGGTCGTTGCCCGCACAGCTTACGTGAGCAGAATGGGAGTGAGCAGCTACTTGTCTGAAAGAAAAGTATCACTGAGATGGTTCCACAAACTGCACGGTTGGATCTTCCCCTCTCCCTGAAGTCGAGCGAGTTGTTAGTGAAGACACAGCGTGTTGTCCCACATGTTCGCAGACATGGGCCACTGCAGCCAAGGCCATGGTGGTCCACAGGCACAAGAGGTGTGTGCCACCCTTGGGGTCTGCTTGGGTAGACCTCAATCCAGTGGCAGAGATGTGTTTTACATGGAGCGTGAGCTTGGTTTGTGGCACCCCGTGCTTCAGGACACTGGAGAGGGAGAGATAGCTGCACCGGTCCTGTGAATTGGAGAGGGAGCACGCTGAAGTATCCCCAGCCATGCCCCTCTGAGAAGAGAGCCAGTTGCTGCTCTTCAGGGCTGCATGGTTCATTGCTGCTTCCGTGCCTTTGCTCCAGACCTTTGTCTGGAAGGGCTTCCCTGGCTGCCGGCCGACAGCCAGCTTTCACGTCTCTCTGTCCATTTGCTGTCCTTCACTGTCAGTTTCAGAATTTTAACATTTTACCAGTGGAAAAACTAAAGCAGAAAGAAGGGAAACAGCTTTCCCAAGATCCCCCGTTGGGCAGGAGCAGTGCCTGGCGTAGGATGTCTCCCCTGTCCCAGTCCTGTGCTGCACTTCCTTGTCCCCAGTGCAGGAGGCTGCGTAGGTGGAAGGTGTTTCCTCGATCGTGGCCCGGGGCAGCTGCCTGTCTCCGTCTGACTGTCCATTCTCGTTCTGCCCTAGGCTACCAATGGTGGAGGAGCCTTCAGTGACTACTCCTCCTCTGTGCCCTCCACACCCAGCATCAGCCAGCGGGAGCTGCGGATTGAGACCATTGCTGCCTCCAACACACCCACCCCCATCCGCAAGCAGTCGAAGCGGCGCTCCAACATATTCACGGTAAGTGACCCTGGGGTCGGAGGAGCTTTGGGATGAGTTTTCTGAGGGTCACGCAAGGAGAGGGGAAGGGAGCGGATCCGCAGCAGTCTGGCCCCACAGGCTTCCGTGCACTAGTCTCTAGGTGAACCTTGCTGTGCTGGCCAGGGAGGGACGGGTGGCAGGGGATGCAGAGTGGGTGCGTGGAGGGGTCTCCCTGCAGGAGCGTGTGCGTGCAGCAGGGAGGGAGGGAGCCTTCTGCGTGTGTAGGGACCGTGGTGCTGAGAGCTGCTCCTGGGGTGTGTGTTTGGGAGGTTGTGTGTGTGCGCGTGCGTGGGGGAGCGCCTGAGAGCAAGCCATTCCTTGCACACGTAGGAGTGTGCATGGGGTATGTGCGCGTGCATGTGTGTGTGTGAGCAGACCCCCCTGATCTTTACAGGGGAGAGCTGCACTTTGTGCGTGCACAGCACCAGTGACCTCTGCGGTTCCTCTCCTTGGGGCCCTGTCCCCCCCGAGCGTGGCACCAAGCCCCTGGCAACTGGGCCTCCTTGTTTGGTGCCAGCTGGTGCTGTGCAGAGCCCAGCGCGTGGCACTGGCCCCCACTCGCTCCAGCACCCAAAACCCCGCGTCTGTGTGACTTGAGCAGTGCGCCTGGAAACTGCTGTGGGGCGGGGAGGGAGGGGAGGCTTAGGGAGCCAGCGAAGCCGTGGGCCCCAGGTGGTGCAGGGAACGCCTGCGGCTGTTATCTCTGCTGGCTGAGTCGCAGCCTGCCTCTCAGCACGCTCTCACACCATGCAGGCACCCGTCCACGCAGCGTGCACACAGTCCTGCCCACACACTTACGCTCGCTGTTAGCGCAGCCCACGAGTTTCCCCTTGCTGTTAGCGCACACGTACTCCCAGTCCCTGTGTCTAGCGTAGATAGCCTCTGTTCCCCACGTAAATGTGCTCCTTTCCCCCTGGTGCCCCTGTAAACGTGCTGGGCTCAGTCCTCTCTCCTCCTCCCCATCAAAATGTGCTTTCCAGCCACCATTGCTCAGTACACCCGTGTCTGCTGTCTGTGGAACCGGCCACCGCACAGTCCTTGTACGTGTTGCACCGTGTTACCCTGTGTGAACAGCCGCCATTGCTCTGGACCCAGACCACATAAATGCACAATGTCCCGTGCCCCGTCCCTCTCACTGCACTATTGGCATCCCAGACTCCCCCGACTCCTCGTGCTGGGAGTGTACCCATCCTCCCCAGCTTCTGACACCCTGGAAGCATCCGCTCTGATGCCCTGAATGCTCCGTGCGCTCCCCACCGTTTGCATCTCATCCCCTCCCAGTTCTCCGTGTGCACGGGTTCCCAGCCCCTCCCCAGCGCACGCGCTCGCCCCGCCGCCTGTGCTGCCTGGCAGGTAGGCTGTGCCCCGCCAACCTCCTCCTCCCAGCACACACCGCCCTGTGCAGCGGATCCACTGCTCCTGACGCATGGTTGTTTCCTTACTAGCCCTCCCCTCCTCTGTGTGCTCACGCCTCCCTGAAGATGCCCTGTAGGTCTCCTGTTGTTGATGGTCATGCTTACTGTTGCACTTCAGTGCTGATGGATGCTTCTCCTCCCTCCCCGCCGTTTCTCGTGCTCATGCTTGCTGCTGTGCACCAGTGCACGTGGGCGCTCATGCACTGCCACCCATCCTTCTGCTCGCCTGCGCGCCGACGGGTTTTGGACTCGCCGTCAGCTCATGTTCACGCTCTCTCGCTCCTCCTAGAGCCCCATGCTCAGCTCACCTGGTGTGGGCACGCGCTCATGGCGGGAGGAGGAGGGCGGCTTGCTGTGGGGCTTACGCTTATTTGCTGTGGACGTCATCATCCGTCTAGGGCTCTCACTTGCTCGCTCATTCTGGGCTCAAGCTTGCTCACTCGCTGTGGGGCTCACCTGTGCTCATCCGGGCTCGCGCTCACTCGCCGTGGGGCTGGGGCTCACGCTCACTTGCTTGCTCTTGTGCTGGGGCACATACATGGCTCACGTTGACGTCTTCACCCCATTTGGTCGTGGCAGCAGCAGCAGCTCCTGACACCTCCTCCCACGGTGGGACAGGGCCAGGAAGAGTAGGGAAGGGAAGGGAAGGCTGGTTTTCTGCCGCTAGCTTTTCCCAGGCAGGCAGCGTAGGTGTAGCCAGCAGCCCCCGTCGCCACGGGGTCCCCCAGGTGGGCACGGGCCTCTCCGAGGTCCGGCGCTGGGCAGGGCCGTGCTCCGCTCGGCTCCGGGAGCAGCTGCAGCCCCAGTCCCGAGCTGTGCCTGGCTCCTTGGCGTCCAGTCCTCCTCCTCCTCCTCTCCTCCTCCTCCTCCTCCTCCTCCTCCTCCTCCTCCTCTCCTGCTCTCGCTCCCCTCCTGCTCCCCTCCTGCTCCCCACGCCGGATCGCGCCCGCCGCCGCAGAGGCGGGGGTCTGCGTGCCGGAGACCGCCAGGTGGAGACAGACTCTGCCCGAGAGGCGCCCACCCCGTCCCCGCTAGCCGGAGCCCAAACCCCAACTGCTGCTGCCGCCGGCGCCTCGCTCCGTGGCCTGTCTGTCTGCCTGTCCGCTGGCGCCCATCGCTGACAGACTCGTGTCCGTGTTCTGAGTATAACTTGCCAAACTCTTTATTCTTTCGATATTTGCAGATATGTGCCACTGTTTCCAACTTTTCATCAACAAAAAGGCCTTTCCAACTCCTTCCAAATTAGAAGATCCAGGTGGTTACACACGGCACCTCTGTACAAATTCTCTCACTTTTCATTGCCTCTCCAGGGCCGGATAAGGGATGGGCACTGGGATTGATCTAAGATTAGAGGCTCGCCCGCCCTCCAGCCAGCATGGGTCCCCCCCTCGGAGACACGCAGGAGCCTTTTAAATCCCCCCAATGTAAAGTCTAGGAAGCGCTGAGACGGCCTGCGCCTGCACTTTAAGCTGGGACATTTCTGGGCCTGCTGGATGCTGTCTAGGCACTTTCCATGCTCGGGGATGCCAGGCGGACGACCCTCATGGGATGGGAAGACCTGCAGACCCACCGGGACCGGGCGACAGCAGCGAGTGGAGCTGGATGGGCCAAAAGACGCTTTGCTGCTGCCTGCGGGAGCTGCTGTTAGCGCCTGCCGCTAGCACTCAGCTCCTTCCTCCCTACTGCACCTCCTGCAGCCTGCATGGACTCCTGCTCCTCCTCCTCTTCCTCCTCGCAGCAGAGCAGCCATCTGTGTCTCTTTAGTTTTCTTCTCTTTCAATCTCTTTGTTTTGTTCTGGGCCCAAAAGCAAGTGAATCGGTGTCCCAGGCGCGTGGGGCTCACGTCCCTTTCTGATCCAAAGCACATGGGGCGCTCCCGGACTGAGGGGGTGTGTAGGACGCTCCAGAGAGACGCTGCCGCTGCCCTTCTGCCATTGTTGTGATTCTGAATGTATTGATTGTGCTCCATGCCGTGTATGACTTGATATTTTCCTCTGTCCTAAGCACTTTGAATGAGTTCTGCTCAACAGACTGTATATTTCATATTGTATTTATTGGAGTTTGCTCTCACCGCAGCCTCCCTCGGGGGCTGGCGGGTCTTGCTCTCAGCTCTCTAGACGTGTGATAGATATTTATTGTCCATGCTCTTTTGTAAGGGGCTGGTATCTCTGCCCGGTGACCTGTGCTACTTTGTATGGTGCAAGTGTGTTAACAGAATAAATCTGTTGGATTAGTAGAGGTGTGAGTTCCTTCACTGCCTTAGCCTCTCCTGCTTCCATCCATGCTCCACCTGCATCCCATGCCATTTCTGTCTGTCGCCACGTCCTGTGTGCCCCCGCGGGAGGGGGGTCAGAGGTAGCCCCGTTCTGCTAGGAGGACAGCTCTGCCTGCAGTTGTGGGGGGAGAGGACAGCTTGCCGGGACAGGGGGTGGGGAGGCTGGGGCTGGAGTGTCCCTAGAGGGGACGGGTGAGACGCTGGCTGCTCCATGCGCTGGGAGACCTGGCCTGGGGGAGAGCGGTCTGGTCTGGTCTGCTCTGGTCCGGCAGCCCGCTGGGGACGGTGGGGCCGTGCGTTCCCATCTCCTCTGCCCTGTCTCTAACGGACCTGTGTCTCTTCTCTTCCAGTCTCGAAAGGGCGCGGACCCGGAGCGGGAGAAGAAGGTGCCGGAGTGTAAAGCGGACAGTATCGGCAGCGGGCGGGCCATTCCCATGAAGCAGGTTCGATCCTCCTCCCTTCACCCCTCTGTGAGAGCAGGCTCCCTGGGGAGGGCCCTCGCGGCTTTACGGTGTGGGCTCGGGTGCCTTCGCCCGGCACCAGGCACGGGAGAGCGCGGAGGGGCTGGGTGCCCCCGGGCCTGGCCGACCGAGCGCCCTGGGGGGCTGCACGCCCGCCCGGACCCCAGGAGCGCTGTGCCGGGGGTGCTGGGCGCGGGGCGGGGGCTGCTCCGGCCGGCTGGCAGAGCGGTTCCGGCAGAGGGCATCCGCACCCGCTCCCGACCCCCGGCTGCAGCCCCCCGCAGCGCCCCGCGCCTCACCGCGCCTGCTCCTGCTCCTGCTCCTGCTCCTGCTCCTGCTCCGCGCCAGCCCAGCTGCCCTCAGGCAGGACAGAGAGGCTCTCCTCATAACGGGCAGCGGCAAAGAGCAGCGAGCACCCTGCGCACTCCGCGAGCTGCCATGAATCAGAGGGAGACTGCCACTTGGCCCGGCAGCAGTGCGGTCAGCTCCTGCCTCCTGGCTTCCAGGGAACCCTGAGCGATACCTGCCCCCGTGTCCATCGGCTGCAAAGCAGCGATGGGTGATGTCCGAGCAAGCCAAGTGGTATGGATTGGCTGGATGGTGTTTCCACCAGGATTTCCATGCAGTGCTGGCAAGGCTCATCCGTACACTGCTTTGCAGCACCTGGCTGTGCCTCTGCCTTGCACTCTGTGCCCCCGGTTGTGAATCCATTTTTCTTCCGATGGGTCCAGCTGGCCTCTCTCTGCCCCATCTGCTTGCACGCTGCCGGTGCTGAGCTGCTCTGCACGGGGCCGGTTACATCTCTGTGTCTCAGGAGCATTGGGCAGTGGGGCGGGAGGGCAGACTCTGCGTCCCAACCATGTACTGTCTCCCTGGTACTGTTCCGTGCTGAGTATTCACTGGGGAAACAGATCCCTGGGAAGGACTCGGTGAGGCCAGGCTGACTGAGGAATGGGGCGGTGGGTCAAAAGAGAGAGACCCTGCTTGCTGCTGGAGCTCCCAAAGCTTCCTGCCCTTTCCAGTCCATGTAGTAGTACTGTAAAAGGTTTGCAAGAGCTGTTGTCAGTGCCGCTGACGCGGGAGTGCAGTGGAACAGCGCTGGAAGGAGGGCTGTGTTTGGGAGGGCAGCGTGCTCTGGGGCCGGAGGGGAGCAGTGGCAGGGGAAGCAATGCTGGGCACCAGCGCAGGGGCTGTGGGGTCTCGCACGTGGGGGCTCTGCTTCCAGAGTGCCAAAGGTTTGCCCAGCCCCGGCGGGAAGGGGCATATCAGCTGCGTGCCAGGTCATGCCCCTTCTTGCTCTGCGGCACAGGTCCTTTTTTTAATCTCCCGGTTGGAGCAGGGTTCAAGGCTCCGTTAACCGTTTCTTCCACCACTTCTGCTGCCGGGGTGCTTGCCCTCAGGTGACCTTGAGGGCTGTGAGGTGCGCAGTCCAAGTGCTGCCTCCGTGCCGTGTGTGCTGCCTTTTGGCTGCCAGTCAGC